>NC_048596.1:62475742-62775742 GCF_003668045.3 Cricetulus griseus | reverse complement strand
CTGTGTGAGCACAGAACTGATGACATGAAGCTTCTGGGAGTGCCAGGCTCCTGGAAAAGAGGCATAGGCTGAAGGGAGGTGCTTAGAATATGGGTAGTGAGAACTGGTGGCCATAGGGTGGGCAAGGAAGGAACATTGTGCTCCACTGGGGGGCAGTTGTGAGAGAGCTGGGCACCAAGGGCTGACCTGGACTCATTTTGCCATAATTGCAACTAACTGGTTTTCCTAAGTCACACAAGCTTTGGAACACAACAAAGCGTATAAGAGCTGTGCAGAATATAATATTTCTATTGTTTATCTGCAACACGCTGATGTAGAAATTCTGGCCCCCTTGGTAACTCTCCCAAACCTCCTTCAAATTCTGGAGATCTGCAGAGGACTCCCAGTGTTTCATTTGGCCTTCAGAGAGTAGTGGCTGGGACAGGCAGGATGAAGTGCTGTGGGTGCCTCGTGGCAGTGTGCCTGAGCAGGTGGCCTGAGGGCTCGGCAGAAGGCAGATGAAGCTGTTATTCAGCTGCTCACTTAGGAGAGTGTTCCATTTCAACACAATCTCTGTCTGTGAGTTATCCCACCAGTGTCCAGAGCAAATTGTCGGCTTGAGGCTTCGACAGCAATGAATTGGCAAAGTCATTTGATTGCAAACTTTTATATGTAGAGGACCGAAGCCTCTGGAGCAGGACAGCAGCTGTTTTCATTTGTGGCTTGCAATGAGCGAGGTCATAGCAGGGTGAGAACATTGGACAAGGTGACCAGGCTGGAAGCAATTCATCATTTTAGAAAAGTATCAACAGCATTGCAAATTCACATGCAGCCTGAACACGGTGTCTCAGAAAACAAGTTCCCAGGTGCCAAATGAACAGTGGAGTTGGTGCCCTACAAACATCTCTCATCTTGAACATCTGAGGCATGTCAGAGCAGGAATGGACTTGTGTGCCTGTTTCTGGCTTGTGTTTCATGCTGTCAGAGGATCTACTCATTGGGCCATTGATACCTCCACACCTGGAAGCTGGTCCGGCAGGATGGAAGGCCAAGTAGGAGCCAGATGTGAAGATGCCACAGGGCTGCTCCCCTAATTAGATGTGAAGTAAACTTACAGGTCATGGATCAGGGGTTCAAGGTCACTCACTGCTAAGAGTGGCTGTCATCCTGCATGACTAAACAACAATTGGATAGGTATTCATGATTCCAAGGAGAGATGACTGTGAGAATGGGCAGGTCTGCTTTGGGAAAAATGGAGGAGAAAGGGAGAATGTCAGCAGAGTGATTCCACTGCTGTCTAAATGGCTGCAGTAGCTCACGGGGTATGCCAGACCTTAGCTCTGTCAGTACACATCTATAGGATATGTCCTCCATTCTACCCTATCCTGCTTGAGAGACTCTAGGCATCACCTTCTCAGGTGGGCCTTTCTCTCCTCTAGCAGGGGAGGGGTGTGTAGTCATTGTAAGCTTTCTGGCCCTGGGATACTTATTCTTCAGAAAGAAGAGCTGGAAGGAAGATATAAAGGAAGGAGGGACAGAGGGAGGAAAGGAAGAAAAGAATGGAGGAGGGAGGGAGGTTAGAGAGTAGAAAGAGGGGCACAGAAGAAGGGAGCAAAAAAGATACACGTTGTACATCAAGTCTAAGAATGTTGAACTTATAGGGAACACAGCTCCTGAGAACAGCAGGGAGTTCAGCATACCTGTCTGGCTGGGGACCAGACCTTTAGCGGAATGCCTGTTAGTACTCCAGTGTATACATAGCAGAGGTGACCAGAGGTCTTCCAGGGGCTCACCTCCGCAGGGCAGTGGGGGAAATCTCCTTGTAGCTGTTCCTCTCTGTGTGCCTGGAGGATGATTAGCACTGTAAATGACTGGCATGACAGCCAAGTTAACATTCAGTGCTCACTGTTAGCTCAGGAGCCAAGGCCAGGACACCCATAGATGGAGAGACAGAGGTTTGGACAAGCAGAATCCCTGACCCAGGGGTCCTCATCAGGGATCAGAAACCTATGGTTCTTTGCTAGAACTGAAGGACACCCTGGGTACACAAGAGTCACCTTGGGTGATCTATAGGAGAGCTTGACCCAAACAGTCTGGTTTGAGTCCTGTGGCCTTGGGGGTTGGAAAAGTCCATCTAGCAGTCTGCCTGAGATGCTAGGGTTAATGCAGAGATTGGCACAGGGCATCCACATTGGGCAGTTCAGTGTTAATGTCCTCACAAGAAAGGACTGGCCTGGGAAAGGGCTATGTTCTCAGCTCTGTGGGTCCAGCCTTTCTCCTCTGGCCCTGGTAAGCTGTCTTTGTCTTTGTGTTTGTACATACCATGTGTGTCGCAACTCCTATACTCCACCCACCAAAGTCCTGTGACTCCTGTCACATAGCACAAACCTCTGTGCTACACCTGCCTTGGTCTCTCTAGTACACTGACTGTGAATCGATAATGTCATTTGCCTTTGGCCTGAATGTCTGCCTCCCTCCTACTTAATATGTGGAATCCAGCCCCAAGGTGATGGGATTGAGGACCCTTGGGAAGGTGGAGCCCTTAGTAGCAGGTTGGTGCCCTGTTCAGAGAGCCCCTAAGAGCTCCCGGGTCCCTTCCACCAGATGAGTTTTCAATAAGTGGGTTTGCTCACAAAGATAGGCTGTGGTGGCTAATCTCCATTAACAATTTGACTGGATTTGAAAATCACCATGGAAACACACCTATAGGTGTGTCTATTAGGGTTTTCCAGAAACATTTAAACTGTAACTTTAGAAACCCACACTGCATGTCACACCCCATAGGCTGGTGTACCAGACTAAACATAGAGAAGGTGAGCTGGGCTCCAGTGTTCATCTCTCCCTGCTTTCCGATTGCAGATGTAATGTGAGCCCCTGCCAGCCACCATGCCTTCCCTGCCTGATAAGCTGTACCTTCAAATTGTGAGCCCAAGCAATCTCTTCCTCTCTTAGGGAGCTTTCGTAAGGTATTTGATCACAGCATTGCAAATATGCTCCCAGGAAGCCCTTCACATGCCCTGCAGCAGCCGCTTGCCCCTGGGACTGACCCTCCTGATAGCCTTTGAATTACATAGAACTCACAAGTTCTTTTCCCTGGTGTCTGTCCAACTGCTGCAGAGAACACTAACAGGATAAGTAAAGGATTGAAGGAAATAATTATAGCCAGGAGTCCACAGAAACTCAAGGCCCTTAGAGACTCTGGTCCCTTAGAGACTACAGGGTGAAGAAGGTGGTAGCATGAAGACAGTAGTCAAATAGTTTTGTGAGAAAGCGATGTATAGAGGGCTCTGATTCCCAAGCCTTATAATCCCATGAGGGCCATGACCTGGAACTCACCATGGGGACTTTGGACAGGACTGAGTGAGGCAAGGGGCAGGAGCAGGACACCTGCTTGAGGGACAATATGCCAGTCAACAGTTGATTGATATGTGGGTAATTTTTGGATCCAGAGCTACATCATCTGAAGCAGGAGTAGCCAGTCACAGGAATGCCAGTCAAGTACCCCAGAGACATAGCAGTTTACAGTAACTATAGCTTTTGCTCATTTCTGGGGCCTGATTTGGGTAGGCCGAGGTCTACTCACTTGGTATCCTCTGCCCCTCTCACAGGCTGGAGACCTGAACCATCTGAAGGTTTGCCTGTCTCTCATCTATTGATGTTGCTTATCTGGGACATGATCCATACATAGTTTTCCTTTAGGCTGGAGCTGCCTCTTCACAGACAGTTCTTCAAGGAGCCTAAGAGAGGTGTCCTCAAGCCAAGAGGACCTGGCCCAGTAGGATCGCTCCTAAGTTCTACTGATGGAAGAGGTCAAGACCTGACCCTTCCAGGGTCAGAGGGATTAGTAACAGGGGACATACCTATGTTTGTATGTATGAGAGAGAGGGAGGGGAAGTGGCTTAACTTTCTCCTTGAAAAAGCCCCAGAGCCTCAGGAAGACGGCAGCCCCTTGTCTTTCCTGTATCTTCAGTGAACTCAGATTTCTTTATGTTCACAAAGTTATGTCTTACATGAAACCTCAATGCAAATTTTAAATACTGTGTCTTGGAAAACAAAATGCAGCGGCTCAACGGGTAAGAGCTTTTGTCATCAATCCTGAGAACTTAAGTTCATTCCCTGCACCCACATGGTGGAAGGAGCGAATGGACCCCACAAGTTTTCCTTGACAGCCACACATGCACTGGAATAAATAAGTAAATAGATAAATGACCCACATACCAACCAGTTGACTGGCAAATGCCCCTCACACAGGTGTCATGTTCCTTTTTCCTGCCTCTTGCCTCACACGTTTGGTCCACAGTCCTCAGTGGTGAGTTCCAGGCCATGCTCCTCTCACAGGACTCAAGGCAGTAACCAGAGCCCCATAGGCATTAATTGCTCATAAATAAATTTGACTGTTACTCTTCAATAAGTTAAAAAAAAAACTAAAATGAAAGTGGCAGAGCCAGTGACAGGCTATATCCCGTGACACAAACCTGCAAATTTTCAGCAAGATATTTGCCTCCGATTCTGCTCTCCAAAACAGCTTGAACACTTTTGTCCTTTGGCTCCCACCCCGAAGATTGTCCCCTCCCACATCACCCAGCTCGCTCTCACCAGGACTCCCTGTCCCAGATTACCATCTGCAGAGAGGGCCACCAAGGCAGCCCAGCGAGGTTCATTTTCCTGGAACATTCTGTGAACTGACCCAGGTAGAAAAAAAAATAGGATCAAAGAAAAGCTTAAAGGTTTTGAAATAACACAAATGAGCAATGTTCTCCTGCTAATGCATTTGTTTATGGGAGAGCATTTGAGTGAAACAGCAGCATATGCTGAGTGAGGCCAGAGCTCTTGGCAGACTAGATTTAAGGAATGCGTCATTCCTGCCCACACAGAGGCTGCTGGGACAACAGTCCACCCAGGTTAGTCTGTCCTAGTTATGTCTGCTAATGGATCCTAAGCTCCCCTTCTGACTACTGTTACCCAAGGACAGGGAGTTCCCAGGCCCCTCTTCCTGGGTGGTCACATTCAGAATGAGCAGAGAGAGTCAAGGGTTGAGTTTCCTGAGGAACACCTGCACTAGACAGGATTTTCTAGTGTGACAGGGATGGGAGGAATCTCTCCACCAGTGAGAACCTGAGAACTGTTGCATGGGGAAACAGAAAAGGCACTGTGGGTGGGGAACTCATCAGCCTACACCAGAGCAATGAGGTGAGGGGGCGGTGCAAATTCCTTGAGAATTCTGCAGAGAGATGGTCAGGGTGCGCACAGGCATACCCACATGGAGATCAGGGTGGCAGACAGGACACTGACCACAGCTGCTTTCTGAAGTTGCACTAGCTGCTGCAGAAGTAAGAGACGGTTTACGTGGGGCGTTTGGAAACAGGAGGCTGCCTGGCCTTCCAACACGCATGTCCTCTGGGAACACCCAGTGTCAGTTGGTGGACTGACTCAGGCAGAAAGTGTAATATTTATGATTATTTATTATTTAACAGAGAGAGGTGACTGTGGATCTCACCCCTTGTCACGTTAGTGGCATTTAGAATTATCATGACACCTGGAGTACGTCTGCAGGAGTTTGTTGTCTTTCTAGAATGCTTTAACAGACACAGGTCACAAAGAGTTAACCACATCTACAGCCAGGAAATGGGGAAAAGGATTCCAGTATCACTGATGTGTGTATTCCCATGGATTTATAGAGTGCACCCTTCTCTCCCTGGTTGCACATCTGATTACAGCTGAGTTCACCTCCATCATATACATATCAAATGATCCACAGATGGGCATGAATACAGAGGAGCTGTTTCTGGGACCTCTCTATGACTTAAAGAGTTGCTTAGAAGCACAGTCATGTTTATGTTCACAAAACTGTTAGCTCCCATACGTGTATATAAAGAGCAGAGGACCCAGTTGGTTTCTCACAGGTCAGGGGTGCCTGTGAGTCATTCATTGCCTTTGGGTTGTGTCCCCCACTGAGGCTGTGAACACATGATCCTCTCCATGTCCCTTTGACACCAATTCAAATGCAACCATGTAGTCTCAAGTGTGTGACGCCCACTGCTGTGTGTGACAATAGCAATAGCGATAGCGGTGCCAGTGGTGAAGTCACATGTCCGGCCTGACAGCAAGCAGGTAGTTTCTGAACAAGCACTATTTACAAGGCTCAATGGAACAATGACCGCACCAGAGACAGAACTAGAACTGAAAGCCAGGGATGGCAAAGTCCTCAGTGGGCGAGGTACTGAAGGGGCAGAAATGGTAGGCTTTGCCTTGTAGGATCCCATGGTGTGACAGTTACCCAGAGAAATTTGACCCGGGACCTCCAAGATGACCAGGGAGGGCGACATAACTAACCCCAAAACTTTTTTCTCCTCTCCTTCCACACCCATTCTGCTTCCACTGTAGCTAGACCCAGAGGCATCTAGGAGTGAAGGGGCCCTTTGCTGACTACATGGTAACTCCTCAACCATGGGCATCCGAGAAGAGGCTAAGAAACCAATCTATAGGGCAGATCACATGATATGTTTGGCCTATTGCCTTGGGGATTCTCTGTCATTGATGATAAAAGAACTGTGGCCTCAACTCAGGTGAAAAAAAAGCCAACCAGAGACTGAGTCTCACAGCAAGGCAAGGCCTACTCAGTCACCCACTAAAACCACATGGTCAGCTTCCATGTGATAATAGGAGAAACAGGGGAGAGGCAGTTAAGGCAAAATCATCTCTCAGGGCCCTCTCCTAAAGACAGATGTGAGAATTGCAAAGGTAATCAACACTCTGTCACCTAGGGTACCTCCTAGTTCTCTGATCTTTGCCATGACTGAGTTGTCAGTGTTAGTGGACTTCCTGCTAGCCAGTCAGTGCTGAACACCAAGAATGGTGCTAATGAATGACTCCTGGAAAATCCCACAGTCTAGACGTGTTTTGTCTTCAGTATGTACTGATTGGGTTGCACATGTCCCAAAAATTAATGTGGTTCATGCTGCCCCACAGCCACCACCTTCTCTACATTCTGCCTCAGTTCCAGGAGTTCCTGAGGGGCCACGGAACCCCAATAATCATGGTGGCTTCTACTCTGAAACAGTGTTCTCTTCAAACCCTGTGTTTAGCAGTGGCATTAGAATTCAATGGGCAGGTCAAGCGGTGGTGATGAATGAAGGGCCACTTCTCTACAGGCATGGTGGCTAGATCGTGCACAGTGACTCCGTGGAAGGCAGCTCTGAGTGTGGGCAGCTGGTATGAGGCATGCACCATGTCCTCTAGGACAGCAATGGCCTAGGTGTGACCAGGACTCCTGAAGCCCATTCCAGGCACAGCAGAGCTGCACATCTGGTTGACAGGGCACACTGAAATGTCAGTTAGTTGGGGTGCCAAATGCCCATTGAGGCAACTACTTTTCTGTTCAATAAATTCTTCAGGAGAGAGGGTACTTGAGTAGGATGGAGCTATTGTCCCTTCTCTACAGATGGAAGTATGTACCTAAGGATAATGGTGATGGTGGAGGCATTCACACTGTGGGGAAAAAAAGCCTGCATTTGGATAAAGTAGAGCTGTGAGGAGAAAAGATCTTCCATAAGGTAGGGGAATCCCACTCACAGACTGCTATATGTGCCACCCAGCGATGATGAACAATGTGGCATATGCATGTGACTCCATGGTCAAAGCCTGACTGTCACAGAACCCTTCACTGTGTGCACCTGGCATTTGGACCCCTCAAGCTCATAACGTAAGTATCTTCACATTGTGTCCCATGCCAATTGTGGTTTGGATGAGTGTGAGCATGTCCCCCAGGGTTCATGTGTTGAAGCTTGTTTTCTCCATGTGGCAGTGTAGAGGTGACATGGCTCCTTTAAAAGGAGATGACACACAGTGGGAAGCCATTGGGTAGTCAGAGCAAGGTTTTTGGAATAAATAGTTCTTGCTGGAAGGTGGCTGCTAAACAGTATGGCTGGCCTTGTCCATTCTCTGAACTTTTGGTCTTTCAGTTTAATTCTCCCGCAATGCTGACATTGTAATGTTGTCTACACTGAAGCCTTCAGAAAGAAGCTCATGTCATTGAACTGTGAGCTAAGTAAACTCCTTTGCATTACAAATATTCAGCTTGATATATGAACTTTCCCTCTATCTCTTCATCCCTGGTCTCCAATCTCACGCTCCCCAAATACTTACTCAGCCTCAATAATCACAGTCCATATGCCAGAGATTTCTTACACAAATAGATGGCACTGTGTGCAAAATTGCCACCCTCAGAAGCCTTAAGGTTCATCCACAGTAGGACTTTCCCTTCACCTAGGCCTTGAAGGCTTCCCCTGGAAAGCTATGATGGAGCCCACACTGTAAGAGGTTTCCCCATCAGTCTCAGCTAGTACTTTTCCTGCTGTCAGAAGATGACAAAGAGTCCAACTGAAGTGGAGGTGCAGGTGCAGAGAGAGTGATACTCCTCAGGAGGGCAAGTCCAGAGGTGAGAATGGGTGGACTGATGGCTTCCAGAGCTGCTCAGACCAGCCCAGTCATTCATGAATTAAGCAAATCCCACACTATGGTGGGTGGATAAGACACAATTAAGAACTCCTTTCTTGCTGTAGATTTGGTGTTCTGTGCTCAGACTACCAGTCTCAGTAAGCAAATGAGCTCTCAGTGGCTTTTAAGTGAATACCACCACATGTGGAAAAGAGATGCTTTTCCAAATGCAGGGGTCCCGGAAGCTCCCCTGCCCAGAAATGCTTCTCTAGCCTCTGTCCAAAAAGCTCAGAAGACAGCAACTCCTGGGGGTTGCAGCATTTTCACCTTGACACCTTGCCTAGGCAGATTGGGATAGTCTACCCAATGAAACAGACACATGAGTGGCTCTGGTCCTGTGGTAAAATTCCAGCAAGTTCTCACCAGCACGACCACACATGGCTTATCTGCTTTTCACTAAGCCAGGCTTACACCCTCTCCAGACAGCCATGGCTGATAGGGAACAGTTGTTCTTGTCACCTGTCAGTCTAACATCATTCATTATTACCTGAACATAGACCCCATGATGCTATTCACCTGTGCTATTAGCAATTCTTTATTTCAAAAAGTCCTGTTCAAGTCATAGCATGGTCTTCAGATCTGAATGTTCACTGGTGTGCTGCCTTGGCACCAGTACCTCCAAAGTCTGCCTTCAGTTAGAGATCCCCCACTTCCCTGAACCTCAGGAAGGTCCACGAGTCACCCAGCAGGGAGGGTTGGATGGTTGAATGGAAAAGGTGTTAAAGCCAGAGCTTGTCATGTGAGTGTGATGTAGATGCCCCCACAGCCAAGTACATTCTAGCATTTGTGAGAACTACAAAGGGAGCTGAGGAGGCTGCCAGTGTTCAGTAGGCAACAAAGCTTCCTCTCTGAGTAAGGATTCCATAGCCTTGAAATTAATAAGCTGGCATTCAATAATTGAAAGAACTCGTTTGCTGGAGATTCTACCAGGGCTTGTCCCAGTCCATAGCAATAGGCAGGTGTAAGGACTCAGTCTGTCCAGGCAGGTGTGGGGAGTCAGTCTGTTCAGGCAGGTGTAGGGAGTCAGTCTGTCCAGGAAGGTATAGGACTTAGGGTCTGTTCCAGTATCCTGACACAGCACTACAAACACTTACCTCCCTCTCTGGAATATTGACTTTGGGAGTCTGTAGTTGACATATTTTTGCCATCTACGATGATGATAGGAGCTTCAGCCAGAAAACATGCTGGTTTAAAATATTTATTGGTTAAAAAAAATTTAAAATTTTTATACAAAGATGATGAGAAAAATCTCATGCAAACTCTGGGCATACAATAAAAATAACTCAAATAGCAATACGATGATTTTGTACAAAATAATTCTTTTTAAGAAGGACCTCTGACAGCCGGCATGGTTCCCTTCTCCTGGCCTGAACACACTTTCAGAGAAGCCAGCCATCGCTGCTCCTAGCCACCTGCAGCCGATCACAATCCACAAGGGTGTCAAATGTCTGTTTGTCACTGTGATGAATAATGGAACCCATTTCTACTACTCAGGAAACAAGGGATCTTGATCTAGGAACACCACGGGAGGCCTGCACAAAGGGGATGACTCACAAAAGTCTCGGGGAAATTCTAGACAGTCCTTCTGAGTGGAGGCAACACTTCAAGATGACTACGAACATTTCCTGATTCTGCTGTGCCACAAACCTGCAGTGGGTTTATAATTTGTGTATATTACAAGTAATTTGCATAATTAAAACACTTAAGGACTCAACATCTCATGGCAATTAGAAATGCATCAAACTGGGAACAATGTACAAAAGAGGGAGCTTCAATATGAAACAGTAATTCTCTGAGACCAGCCAGCCCTGGCCACCTGGGCTGTGCAGAGCAGCTGGCCACCGCCATCTCCTGTCCCCTCCTGTGCGCACTCAGCTGCCCGTTGTCGTATTGCGCTGTGCACAGACTCATCTCATTTTCCTGAGCCTGAGTCTGTTTTCCTTGTCCCGTTTCTTCAGGATAAGTATGAACTGGTTGAAAAAGTGCTCCTGATCCTTTCGCTTCTGAACAAGCCGAAACCTCTGATCCCGGCCGTGCTTCTCAGCAAACTCTTTAAATGTGGTCCTGAAAGATAAAGACGTTTCTGAGACAACTTCCCAGAGAAGGAGTCCTGTGTTCCCTCAACAAGACAAGCAAGCTCCCAGAGACAGGACTCCTGCAGGCTGACAGGCTGAGAGGGGCTGAGTCCTGTAGGGCTGTGACCTGATTTCACTCACACATCTCTGGCCTCGGGAGCCATTTCTCTGATGCTGCTGCAGACACGCATAAAACCTCTGCTCTGTCAGCTCTCACTTCACACATACTGCTACTGTGTAGCAAAGTCTCCCTGCTCTTCTTCTCCTAGATGGTACCCACTCTTCCTTGGGAGCCTGTGGAATATTCCTTTATAATGTGTGAATGTGTGTCACGGTGATTGGGTTAGTAAAGAAGCTGACGGCTAACAGCTGTGCAGGTAGAAGTTAGATGGAACTTGTGGGAAGAAAAAGAGATTTCAAAGAGGAGGATGCACTTGGAATTTCAAGCATATGTGGAGAGAAGGAGATGAACTTGCTCTACTGAAAGTACCAAGTCACATGGCAAAGCATAGATAAGAAATATGGGTTTATTTAAAATGTAAGAGGTAGCTAGTAACAAGCCTGAGCTATTGGCTGAGCATTTATAATTAATAATAAGTCTCTGGGTAGCTATTTGGGAGTAGCTGCTGTGACAGAAAGAAAAAAACAATTCTGCCTACAGGCACCCTGGTCTTCTTTGGGACACTATTGTCTGCTAGAGACCTAGAGAGTGGTAAAGCACTCTGTGTCCTTTATCATGGAATAACTGGACCTTCCTGCACTGGGATAGAGACACAACTATCTGCTTGGCTTTCTACTCTGTGCTGACACTGAGTGTCTAACCATGACCAGCAGGTAGGGAGTTAATGGTTCTCTGTGCAGCAAACGTTCTGTCTCCAGATCAGGGATCCTCTGAGGAAACCACAGAGGCCAGCACTACTTGATCAGTGAAGACAGGCCTATCAATTGTGGAAACTTAAGGGGCAATAGTAGCTCCAGATCTTTGGAGCAACACCAGAACCTGGAGAGGCTGTGGTCCCAACTTGCCCAGCTCCAACATAGAGTTCCCAGGAGTGGCCACTGCAGAGTGGCCAAGAGCTCAGGATCTGGCATTAGCCAACCAGCTCTCCTCCCAGTCCCAATTATGCTCTGTCTGTCACCCAGAGTCCCCACCATGGAGGATGGTTGGCTGTGAGCACCCAATGTGCATAGAAAATCACTCTTTGTTCAGGAAGCTATTGTTTTTCTTGCTCAATTATCTTTATAGTGAAGTTTATATCTTCCTCCACACATGTGTACAAATAGCCTTTTGTGTACAAATCACAAGAGTTTACTGGCATGGATGTTAAAAGGATGGTCCTAGGGCTTGGTTCCTAGTTGTCCCTTTTCCTTCTTCATCCAGCTGCCAGCTTCCTGCTTTGGCTGCAGGGAGCACTTGCTTAATAGGTTCTCTGAAAGGAAAGGGTCTTTCTCTGTTTTCCCTCTTCTCCACTTCCTTCTTTCCCTCTCCATTTCCTCATTCCTGCTTCTTCCTCTAGTCATGTAACAGCTGTGATAACATTACACCTTTGTTACAGCCTCTTCAAGATTGACAGCCCTTGCTGCTCCCACCCAGACCACCTTTGGGGCATCTTTGTGGAGAAGCATCAAGGAAGAGGAGGGAAAATGACAGCCCAGTGTGCCTCAGCTCTGTTGAGGGGTGGCTCTGGCTTTCTTCTGGCTCTGGGGAGTTCAGAAAGTCATCAGAGTGACTGTCATGCACCTGTGGCCATGCCCAGGTGGTACCAGCATTCACTGTGCAAATCGGGGAGGAATGTATACTAAGATGTCCAAGAGCATGAGATTGGTCCCTTACTATTCTGTCCCACAAAGTTCTCAGGAGGGACTTGAAACAGACTACCAGAGTCATCTTATAGAGTAGCCAAGAGTACTAGAAGCCATAGCAGCTACTGCGGGAAACACCCAAAAGGCCCTGGGTTAAGCCCATCCTAAGACTGAGCTGTCCACATCTTAGGAGGACAAGGCAACAGTGAAGGAAGAGGAAAGGAACATCCTAGAGCAGATCTGGCTTCTTTAAAAGTTATAAACAGCTTTCTAATTATGAAAGTGATATATGCCAAATGTGTATTAAAATATTTTAATATGTTCCACAGTAGTGAGCCTTTTACTGTCTGTGTGTTTCCCACAAGTCACTATGTATTCCTTAAACACACAGTAACATTTACCTACAGCACAGCTGAAGAGGAAATCTACTAATAAATGAGGATTCAAGCCTATTTGATTTCTCTCCTGTTCTGTGTGTGTGCCTGTATTATGTATTGGGGATGTATATGTAATGTGTGTTTAATGGCTTGTATGGTGTGTGTGTGTGTGTGTGTGTGTGTGTGTGTGTGTGTGTGTGTGTGTGATGAGGAGAAGGTGACAACATGTGATGTGTGTATATATTTGTTATGTGTTGAGTGGGTGTGTGATATGTGTGCTGGGGTTGTGGGATAGGTATATGTATGTGTGGTGAGTTGTGTGGGTGGTCTGTTTAATATTTAGGGTACATGATGAGTGTGATATGTGCATATATGTATGCTATATACATTGTGGAGTATGGTGTGTATGTGGCATATGAGTTGTGTGTGTAATGTGTGCAATGGGCGTGTATGTGTGAGTTGTGTGTGAGATCTTTCTCGAGTAAGTATATCCTGTGCCCCCTCTAACTTCATGACACATGTGAGACTTCAAGCTTGTCACTAGCATCTTACCAGTGAGGAGCAGGGAATATCAGCTGAAGCCTTCAACAGCAAAGCAAGGGTGACCATATCACTGTTTAGTGCCCTATGCTGCTCACAGAGTAAGAGTCACACAGCAAGACTTCATGCTACCCCTCTGTTACTTTTTGAGGTCAGTATAGTTACCTCCATTCAGATGAGATCATGAAAATACACAAATGCCCAGCACCTTATCCCTGGGTGTCAGGTCAGGTCAGGTCAGGTCAGGTCAGGTCAGGTCAGGTCAGGTCAGGTCAGGTCAGGTCAGGTCAGAACTTAAACAAGGTTCCTGGATGTGCTTCTGAACCCTTCTTTCTGTGTCTGCCTCCCTCTCATGATTACTCTTGGGTAGACAAGCCAGGCCAGAGTCAACCTTACAGATGACCAGGCACGAATTTGGTTTTTCCTTGGCATCCCCTGAGATTCAAGCTGCACTCAATTTTTTTCTCATTTAGAAGGTCCTCTGGGTAGGCAGAATGATTTTGGGAGCAACGTGCATCCAGTATTAACTGTGCACTCAATTATAGACCAGAAACATTACAGACCATACTATGGAAGCCCACGTCTTCACAGAAAGGAACAAGTAATGTGCACACCAAATGTAATATTGCTAGTTACCATTTAAATAAAAATATATAGGCTGGAGAGATGCCTCCACGGTTAGAAGTGCTTGCTAACCAAGCATAAGGACGGGAATTTGGGTTCCATGTTGTAAGTCAGGGGTGGTTCTGCTCACTCCTATAACCCCATCACTGAGAAGACAGAGACAGGAGGAGCATTAGATCAGAGTCAGGGCTGCTGACCCTTTGAAGTCTGTAGCAGAAATGCAATAACTATGTGGGATTTCCTTGAGCAAATCACACTGTCTGCCAGACTGAGAAGCACCAGGTTCCCAAGGCTAAGTTGCTAACAGACCTTTCCGGGAAATATTTCAACGTCCTTGAAAAGTTAGATATAATGAAGCTCTGCAATAATGACACATTTCTGGCCCCAGAAAACACTTGGTGCATCTCTCTCTCCATACCTGGGTGATACTTTAGATTCTTCTAGAAGTTTTTTGAATTCTTCTTTGGCTAGCAGCAATTTACTTTTCCTTTCCTTGTATTCTTCTTTTATTCTTGTCTTGACAAACTGTTCGAATATCTTAAAACACATGCATGGAAGAAAATCACCATAAAATTGAATGTAAGAAATTAAATCCTGTATCCCAAAACCAGCACAAAAGCCCAGCATCTGAGGAGAGTGGTTCTTTGTCCTAGCTACAGGATCTGTGAGCAAAGCTCCAGTATTATGATACTGTCCACAAGACTGAGGCCTCTAAGGAGCAAAGCCCCAGTTCTCACAAGGTCCTGTGTACTCCCTCCACATGGCCAGCACTTCTGGGCCAAGTAACAATCGGCAGAACTCAGGAGTCCTGGAGCAGATTTGGAAAGCTCTGCAGTGCCCCAGAAGCTAGGAGCCTCTCCATCTTCGTCTCCCTCCTTGCTTTGTACTTTGAGTGATATTTGCAGGACATATATCCTACCAGCACTCATGTCATTGTCAAACCATCCATAGATGCTTAATCTACTACACCCACTTCCTGTGAGTCTATAATTGGCCATGGGATCTTTGAAAATGATATAAACTTGTAAACATGAAGAACTCTGGCATCTCTGAGTCCCACAATTTAGTTTCCAGGAAACCTCACTTCTACATGGGGACCCTGGTGCATGAAGAAGGCTCAGGGTGTACCAGGGTCCTCTCTCAAGGATGTCGAGAGATGTCTAGATGGTACCAATGATCAGGGTAGAAATTACTGAGAAGGGAACATGATCAGAAGTGTATTTTGAATAACCAAATAGCGAACCCTGTTCCCAGTCTAGGGCATGAGAGTACTCTTTGGTATGCAAACCCATTCAACACTCCAGAATAGTGTTTGAATAACAGCGTTATACTGTTTTCTCTTGGAAATCAGGTGCTATGAAAGTTCTCTTTGCTACTTCCCATAGATTGTTCTTTCACTGTTGTTGCTTGTCTGTTTCCCTTGTTTGACACAGGGTCTCTTGTATTCTAGGCTGGCTTTGAATTTGCTATGAGCTTCTGATCCTGTTGTCTCCACCTCCCGAATGCTAGGATTGCAGGTGTATGCCACTGCATCTTGGTGATGCACTGCTGGGGATGTAACTCAGGACTCTATGCATGCTGGGCAAGCATTCCATCAACTGAGCTACAGGCACAGTCTGCTCCTTTTTTTGTCAGAGGAGGACTATCATTTGCAGACCGTAAAGTCAAGGAACGGGAAGGACAAAGCTGTTCTAATCAAAATGCTACCCAAGCATCCAGAACACTAAAATATAAAGTGAAGATCATTTAAATATTTATGTAAACACAAATAAAAATACCAATAAAAAACCCACATGTAATTTCACCAGAACAGTCCATATCAATCCATGAATATCTGAGGCATCAATTAGTCCCCAGCCTCCCTGCCAGGTAGAGGGGGAAGGGAAATGATGGCACACTTAATCCCATCACTGTCTCTATTCTGATGCTGTCTTACTGCTTCATAGCTTTCTGTTTTGTCTCTGATATTTTAAAATAGGGAAATGTGGTCTTTGTACATTGCCCAGTGTGGCCTGGAACTCTTGATGGCCCTGCCTTAGCTTCTTGATGCTGCAATCATGCCCCTGGCTCAGATCTCTTCTTTACTAGTGAACCTTTACAGGGTGTTATGCAGGAAATGCTACTCGCCTCGCTGCACTCAGCAGCACTGGAGTGAAATATTCACAAGTGCAACTTAAATTTTGAACGTGCGCATACACATTTAAGTAAGACTCAGATATGCTTATTTTACCTTCAAGGCAAATAGTGAAGTGTGCTCTCCAGCAGTCCTCTAATTTAAACAGATAGAAGAAGCAAATGCGGGACCGTTATCCAAATAAGAGCGTGTGGCTCCATCATCAGCCAAGTTTTGCTCTAGTCATTTTAAATGCGGGCAGAAAGGCTGGCTGGCTGTGGGGTCAGTGCATATGAGAAATGCCCATATACCTCCCTGCCTAGAACCGTTTATCCACCTAATCAAATTATTCCCCTTTCCCTCTCCTTTTCCTCTGCTGCTTTATTTAAGCTGCCATAACTCAACAGAGCAGGTATATTTCCCTCTAACAAATTACACCAGTTTTACCCAAATTGGAGCATGACTTTTTAAAAGAGAGCACTGGCCGTTATCTCGTTTTCTGTAGGCCCTGGTGTAATAAAATGAAACACTTCTCGTTACCATGGAAACCCGGCTGATTAGCGCTCCCCTGGCCTGGTTCTCTGTTTAGGCTCACTCCATCTCCTTTGCAGCCCTGGTAACTTCACACCATGAGCCTTAGCTTTCCCCTGTGAAAACACTGCCATGGGAGGGCTGTGTGTATTCTATTTGATGCTTGTTCACCAATCCATTTGTAATCTGGACTGTGCTTTCTGAGAGAGGCCCAGACAATGCTCCTTCTCTACATGCAGTGGCTGTGCCACTGATCATACAACCGCAGTAGGGACACAAGCATTAGACCAGGATGTTCTCTGGAGAGTCCCATCCATGAAGATGGTGAGGCTGGCTTCCTTCCTATTGTAGCACATTAAGACAGTACTGACATCTCCCTTGGCAGTTTGACAGGCACTTATGAAATCTTTGGAAAAACAATAGATTCTTGGTGTAAGATGATTCAAGATGAAGAAGAGATGCCTAAGCAAGGGTTGACTCCCCAAACAAGGACAAATGTGACAGTTCTTTCAGGTTGGCATCTGCTCCTCTCTCATCAGGTCTGTGGAAGCCCAGTGTCTCTGGTTTCCTGGGCTAATCTGTTACAGAAGGTTCTGCCCTTAGACACAGGAAATGGATGATGGTATCAATGTCCTGTCCACGAACCAATTCCTTCCTGCGGGGGCTCTTGCTCTCCAGACGTCCTAAGGGATGTCATCTAAGCATCAAACTGAAGTTACTGGAGGGCCTCATACTAAACAGGGCTTTTCTTATTGCTTCTTCTCAACTGATGCTAGCCTCTAAAAAGTACAAATGGCATGTGGAAAACGACTGGCCACACACCAAAAAGAAAGCAAAGCCACCCCCTGCCCCAAACAAAAAGGATTGCTTGTAAAAGCACAGCCTATGTATTTATAGGTTGGCTTGACAACCTATAAATACATAGGCTGTGCTTTTACAAACAATGGCTCTTCACACACAAGGCAAGCCTGCCTTGGAAGTTCACAGCTTCTTACGGTGCAGATGAGCTTTCTTTCCTACAGAGAGCAATTGAACTTTTTGCTTTTTAATAATGCAACAAAATGGTGAAATAGTATCAATTATTAAAATCTACAGTTTTCTTTAGCTATAGAAGAAAAACACATGTAGCCAAAACTCAGCTCACTGGATTGTGGACTTAGTGTCCTCACATATTTTAAAGTTTTTCTGTAAAAACAAAACTCTGTGAAAAGAATCCATCCCATAATTATGAGAGGTCAAAGGTGGAAATTCTAGGTGGCCAGTTCAGGGCCCTCTTGCACTTCCCAGCCCCACCCAGCCTGTTAGAAGAAGAGTTTTCAGTTGTGGGGTAGGAGAGACACAGGGTCCCATGCTGGCTGAGACCACCTGGGGGCATCATTTACACCATCTCAGTGTCTGCTTATAAGCCAGTCACAGACTCAATATAAACTTGCACTCTCTGTGACTTGTCCTGGTCTTGATAGAAATCTGCCAGTTCACACATCATTGGGCTCCTGGAGATCCTTGGCAACGACCCCTCCTTTCTACCAACTCTGGAGCTCCTTCATTTTCTGCAGTTGCTTTGAGTTTGACAATGCACCAGGTAGGGGGGCTCAGGAATCTAGCCAGATCTGTGACCTACAGCTCTTACCTCCATTCTTCCCCACAGCCTCAGCTAAGGGTACAGAGCCCTCAGCCTCTCCCTGGCTACAGCATATCCTCCTGCCTCCCATCATCCCTATGTCCATATAACCTGGAAATGCAGAGTTGGCTCTGTAACATTCTTTCCAAACAAGCTTGAGCAGACTTCTGGCAAGTCATTCTTCCGAAGAGCCAGGCCAGCTCTGACCCTTTCTGGAACCTGTTCTCTAGAACAATACCTTTTATTTTCACTGAGTCTGTTTCCTGGCCTCTTCTGGTTTCCCTATAACAGTATTACACCTTAGGTATGTAGTGATGTGGTGTGCTATCAACACACTGCATGCAGTCATTTGGATTGGGTTTAATGCTCCAAGCTTTGCTCCAAGCTTTGTGCTTTCATCTTAGACTCTGAGTCATTCCCTGCAGGTGTCACAACCAGACATAGTACAGAATAGTTCCAGGCACGAGCCTCCTCTATCCCTTCAACGTCACTTCCAAGATCCCAGACTGGTTGGGGACCTACCAGCCTTTCAGCCCTGTTTCTAGTTCCCATCCCACCTGCTCCAGCATTACCTGTTTTCGTTCCTCAGAGTTTAGCAGGAGATATCGTGGGTCAAACACAATTTTATGCAATTCTTTCTCCCAAGTAGAAAATGCTGACACCTGGAGAAAGATATTCAATAGAACTGCTGTTAGCATCCAATGCTGAGCCTGGAGTGTGCTGAAATGATCAATGGTTTAAAAAAAAGGCAGCATTAAGCTACAATGGATTCAGAGAGGGTGCGTTGTACAAGAGTGTGGGATACATCAAGCACACCGTGAAAATCAATATGAAAAACATTAGAAAATTTAATTTCCAGATGTATGACACAACTTCTTCTGGTGTCTTCCAGGACCCTGCCCTGATCCATATGCCTGGCTTCCTGCACAATGAGCAGGGGGCATTTCAATGTCATACCTTGACTGGTAAGAGGAGGCTCCTAGAAGTTCTAGGAACAGCTGCAGGCCGTGGAAGCATAGGAAGGCCTGAAAACAGACTGGTCTTAGCGGATGCTCATCTGATCTTTTAAAATTAACATTTAGCAGTTTTCTTTCTATTCTTTAGGTAGGTTAACTTTTTAACAGTAGTTTTCATATTTATAGAAAAAGTGGAAGAATATTACAGGCAATTCCCCTACCTCCCTCCAGGTGTCTTTTATCATTGAAATCTTCTATCGTGAGCTTAGGTGTGGCACCATAAAAATTAGACCACCATTCTGAACAAAAGCCCCCAGATCTTCTGGATTTCTTTAGCAACCTTGATTTTTTTTTTCTGTCCTAAAATTTCACAGTATAAGGAGGCTCATGTCTGCTAAGGTTCCCCTACACTGGGTCATACTCCCAGACTCTCTTGGTTTCTGATGACCTTGGTCCTTGGCAGATGTGCTGCTCGGGTCTTTTCCAGAACTCCTTCAGCTTGGAGTATAACCTCAGAGCCAACATGCTACTTCAGCACATTGTACCCAGAATCTACACAATCCCTGTGACTCACTAATGATGGGACCCAGGCTCCAGGCTGAGGTGTGTGCTCAGTGTCCCCTGGACAGGTAGGTCACTTTTTGGCACTTTGGGTACTACACTTCGGCAGGAGCAGTATGTAGCTCCCATTCAGGAGGTCATATTCTGCCTTCTGTGGGTGATTTGGATCCTTCTGATGGGATATCCCTCTATCTCTCTGGTGACTTATTTATTCAGCCTTTCTTTATAGCTGTAAGGACACATGGATGGTGGCTCATCCCCTCAGTCACTGCCCTGTGCTGCCTTATTTTTGTTGCTATTCACCTCCTTTGACACCAGCTGTCTAGAGCTCTATGGCTGTGCTCCAGTCTCTAGTCTCAGCTGTGCTCATATCCCACCTTGAAGGCATTACTTCATTTGCTGGCTTTCCCCAGGGTTCCAGGCCCCTCTCTGCACTGTGTATCTTACCGTTCCAATCAGCCAACTTCTCTAAAGCCCTGGTTTTCTTAATCAGAGAACAGAAATAGAAGCCATCACCTGGGCACCGGTACATTGCCACTGAGAGGCTCTTGCCTCCAAACTCTCAGCTGATAAACAAGGGAATGTTTAAGTCATTTAAAAATAATTTGTTCATTTAAAAGCATCGACTTAATATTGACTCTGCCTTGGCCCCATGCTGCGCACTGAGGATGTAGAGAAAATAAATCAAGACCCTGGTATCAGAAAGGCCCTGGTCTTGGGTAACACAGATGAGGGAACTAAGAGGCTCCCAAGGATCTTTCTGAAACACAGATACTCATCTAGGCCTAGGGAGGGACCTAGGAGGATGAAGGCAAGGAGTTCTAATAAGTTTGCCAAACCAAGATGAATGATAACTAGGTATTTATTTGGGAATGGACCTACACAGGTAACAGTGAGTGACTGTCAGTGTCCCTGCTCAAAGGATGAAGACATTGCCTTTCCAGTGCTTTCCGTAACCCAAGGGGCTCTTGTCGCCCCAAACCTACCCTTTAACAGGTAAAGTCCTCATCTGTAACCACACCCAAAATGTGTGGCCTCTGCTACAGATTCTCAGGCAAGATATTGATACAGGAAGATGCTCTAGGATGGGCTGTACATGGTTGCAAAGAGTAGCATTTATGATCTGTAGAGAAGGTGAGAATTCAAGGGGCTGGACAGGGTTGGGGGTAAAAGAGCTTACAGGAGGCTGGGGACAAGGAGATGCACAAAGACCCATGCAGGGGCCTCCAAAATGGTTACAGCCTCAATGCTATCCTGGGGGCAAGGTGGTGAGAAAGATAAGGTCTAAATCACATTTGGAAAAGCCATAGTGATCTGTACAGGGTAGGATCCTGGTTAGGAAAGGGATAAAAAACTCGCTAAAATTTAACGAAAGGAAATTCATTCATGTTGTTTCAGTTTGAGTCTTGCGTTTTGAGCATGTGTTACTCAGTTCACAGAGCCATTTGGGGAGGCTGTGGAAGATTCCAGAGATAGTAGCTAACTGGAGGAAGTAGGTCACCCTGGGAGTCCTTTGAATGGCATACCCTGACTCCAACTTTGTTTCCTGCTCCACAGTCATTTGAACAGACAGAGAATCCTTTCACCATGGACTGAACTGTTTTGTCATGGGCTCTCCACCGGAATGGACTAAAGCCTTCTGAAACCACAAACCAAGATAAACTGTTCTCCTGTAACAACTGCAGTTACAGTGACACAAAGGTAACTAAATCTACATCCTTGAAATATTCCTAGGTGAGGAACAGCTTCAACCAGCACATGTGCATCACACCAGAGAGGTTTTCTTAAAGAATAACTCTATCTTTAATAATCAAAGTTCTTTCTGTATATCCCACAAACTCTTTCATTGGTGAGGTGATCCAACTCACTGAGCATTTGGTACAAGGATGATGTCATGGGGAGCGGGGGGGGGGGGGTGCAGAGTGACTTAGGGAGTGACTCTCCCGGGAGGACCTGGAGCAGTGATGGACAGAGCTATGGCTGTGGCCAGACTCACCCAGCTCAACCAGAGGGGCTCATTCTACTGTGGTGACCACCTGTGAAGGTTCCCTCAGAGAGGGATGAGGATGGCTGTCAAGTAGGTCACATACCCAACTGTGACAGGGTGTCTAGCTTTTGGGAATCTAGAGATATAAGAAGGGAGTATAAAAACACATGTATAAGGCTTTTCATAGGAGCTTGTCATCCACGAGAAAGGCAAAAAGAGATAAACCAACACAGTCATCTCACCCATGGCCATGTTGGCAGGTCCCATGAATTAACAGGGGAGTGGAAACCAGTAGCTGAATGGAGTATGTGATAGAGGACCATGTAGGAAGACAGAGGCCACAGCTAAAAGGAAGGCTGGATAGCCCTGTGTGACTCATTCCTCTACACTGTCCAAGTAAACTCAGACTTCCTGACAGACAGAGCTACCCCCAAGGAGTTCCAGCAATGTCAATAAGGATGAATCCTGTAATCACCTCTAAAAAAGAGCCCAAACACCTGGGCCTATGTGCCACAGATACACCATCAGGGCAAACATTACACACACAAACACACACACACCACAGCATACTTGGAAACACGCACACATATGTTATTCTTCACACACTAGAGGCACATGCAAATAAACCCTCATATATGTATAACAGAGACATATGGATCATCACATATGAACACATGTGGACAAGCACACATGCCATGCATCTATAAGCAAGCAAATAGACATGTGTACAAATGTGCATGGGTCCATATGGGAAAATATGACAGACAAAACCAGCAACTCATATGTAGACACATACAAAAACATGCACTCTCACACACAGAAGTGTACACATACCCCCTCCTCATCATTCTACTGTGAAAAACATGTATCTACAGTCATAATAATTAGAACAACTGTCACTCATGTTGGTAGCAAGACTGGTGTCTGTCTTCCTTTTACAAGAAGTAAGGCAGGGTGGATCTCTAGGAACCTTTGGGGCAGTTCTATTCCTCCAGTCTACATTTAGAATAAATCCCCATAAGATCAGTGAGTGGGAGTATAGCATGCCAAGATGGAGCGTCCAAGACAGCAGGCTCTGTCTTGGTCCTCATCCCATAAGCAGGATGCCCTTCAAAGCTTTAGTTCAGTATGTTTTAAGTTCAGGACAGAAATCCCAGGATTAATTCCTTCCTGAGGTCCTTCAGTCACACTGCAAGGAGGCACATTCATATTGGTCTCTTGAAGTAGGTTGTATTGATCTCAGGTTTGCATAACCCTAGCTGCCTCTCTGTATATCATACACCTGTTTTATGGAATGTATATCATAGGTGCTCTGTCTTACCAGGTTCAGACACGGGTCCAGACACCCACTTTGCAAGGGTTAGCTTTCTCTTGCCTCAGAGCTCACAGCCTCAGCCAGGAGGTCATAGTGATAGCTATCTATCACATTTCAATGTTGACAAGGTTCTTGTGGCTAAGCTCAGGTCTCAGCTCCAGAGCTCAGGGTTGAGAGCATGGATCACCCTCCACACACCCGACCTATACCTAAGGGAGAGGCGGCTTAGCTGCAGGACCACATTGGCATGCTGCCTACTCTGTGGGTCCAGAGATCCAGACCACTGCTTCTGCTTTTCCTGACAGTGTCATCAACCTCACCCTGCTACCTTATGCTATTTTGATTATCTAGCATTTTACTTGATTTGGTCTCATATGGTTGAATTCTTCAGTTACATTTAGGCTACCCCTGTGGTGTTTCCCTTGTGTCTGACTGTGACATATGTCCTCAGTCCTCTCTGTGGCCCTTCTGTGATCTCTTCTGATATCCAGAGAACCTGAACATGTCCATCCACTATCTAGATGACCTGCTACAGCCCCTGTCAGTGGGACAGTCTTAGTGCTTCTCACCCTCCTCATTCTTCACTTAATCCATTGTTCAGTGTCATCTGCTGTCAGCAGGAGCCTGAGGATATAGACAGTGTTCCTCATGAACCAAGGTGAGTCGTCCTTTCTCTACTTGCAGTATCTCTCCCTAGAGATGGCAGTTGGGTCCCCTGTGCTTTATCTCTGCAATCTGAGTCACCAGCTGCCTTATCACTTCCACACTGGAGGAAATTAGAGTTGTTTGTCATGAAGCCAGGCCCTGAGAGGCAGCCGTACACTAGAGGTGACTGGGAGGGACTGTCCATTCCTGACAGATACTACCATCATGCTGGAGCCTGCATTGATGAGTAATCTCCCTGGCAATGGCTAGTTAATATGAAGGTCCCGAGGCTGCAGAGTCTGTGTGGCACTGTGTCTTGAGGAGCTAGTACTGAACAGGACATGGGTATAGGGAAATTCCCCATTCAGGAGAACAGGTAGCTTGTTTGCAGGTTCAGGAGCTTAGGACTTCATATTATTGAGATCTCTATTTGTTCAACCTGTAGAAACAGCCTCGTAGAAAAATCCAGGAATATTTCCCAGATGAAGTGGCAAGATAGCAACCTCAGGTTTCAGCTTCTAGTGATGATCACCTGGTGACTGGATGAAGAATGTCATCTCTAAGTAGTTCCCCTCACACAACATCAGTTGCTCTACCCATGGCCTAAGCCTTCACCAACAGCTCTCCATCAGAATCCTCAGTTCATCGCCTCTTCATCTGGCCACCCAGCAACCCCCTGGTCTGATCCTACACCCCTTTAATGTGGCTGCTTCCTAGACAGCCCAGATGTGACCTGATTCTTTTGTGAACCTCATGTACCCCTGAGCATCCACTCCAGGCCAAGAGAGTCTACAGAGGACAAGACCCTTCGAAGTATGCCAAATCCTGGAAGCTGCCTAGCTCTCCAGTCTGTAGAAGAGTAGGGGATGCCTCATCAGACCTTCCAGGGAGTGATCAAGGACTTGTGCATGGAAAAGAACTACCATCTGGGAGGGGAGCATTTACAAAGCACACCCACTCCGTCTCCATCCCAGCACTAGCCACGCCTCTCCAGAAACTGAGGAAATCGGGTTTTGTGCTACTCCTGGGGATGATTAAGCTCTGAGACAAATGGATTTCATTTAAACAAAGTGGTCAGGCATGTTCAGAGATGGCCAAAAGTGCAAGGATGCAGGTCCTGCCATGCACTGACAGCCTCTGGCCATCTGGGGTTGTTATTGTGGGTCAGACCTGAGCAGGCGTGTGGGAGTGACCATGGCTGTCATTAACCACCCTGTCATAGCAAGCAGAATATTCCCTTCCTCTTTCCACCTAAAAAGTCTTGTACTTTCCAATCCTTGGGCCACAAAGAATCTGGGGATCCCTGATGCTCAGGGGAAAAGTGCTGTCATCAAGGTAGTAGCTGTATAATTCTCTGTTCATAAGAGGATCTTATCAGGGTAGAGAATCCAGGCACTAGTAGTCATATTGGGTCCCAACTGATGCCTGAACTGGAGTGCCAATCATTCCTGCATGAGTGTATGACCTACAGCGTCTATCCATGTATCTGCACTGCCTCTCCGCCATAGGCAGGGCTCAAGCCTGTAATCTTTGGGCATCACTGACAGCAACTGACAGCTGGCCTGGCATTCAGGAGCTGGAGCCTCTTCATATAGCTTATTTCCATCTCAGACACAAACCCAGTTACTTCAGACACTAATGTTCCCCACCAAATTTGATTACCAAGCACTATGTTGTCTCTTTTGATTCCCTGGTACATTGAGATGACTGCCTTAAACCTGGACTTCAACTATTTAGCCAATTAGAAATGACTTCTCCATCATTAGCTCCAAACTGCCCTTCAAGTAAGTGTTCTGACTCCAGGACACTCAACTCCTGACAGCACCATGGACCTCCAAAGCAAGGCCTGCCTCTGTCACAGTCTCCCCAAAGAACTCACCTCTTCCTTCAGTCCCAGGCTCATGAGCAGAGGTAAAAACAAAACAGGATTGGTGCTCCAAGCCTCTTCCTAGACTCTAATACAATGAATAAATAAAGCTTTTATTCACTGTAACAATATGATAATTATTTTATGTTGGTTAAAAAACACAGGAAAAACAGACAGGTATGTGGAATGGCCTGTGGTTACCGCTGCTGAGAGACCACTGGATCTCTTGGTCATAGATGTGTCCCCAATCCTCAAAGTCTCTTCTTGGTGCATGTGAGCACACTCTGTCCTGCCCTTTCTCTCTCTTTCACCCCCTGCTGGCTCTCAGGCAAGGGTACAGATGTTCTTCCTCCCTGAGTGTTAGAGGGGCTCTGAAGTGACACAGAGACCCCTGGAAACTTGGCTATGCCAAAGAAGATTCACAGATGTCTCTCCCTTTAGCTGTGTTGGAATTTGAATGTGAAATGCCCCCACCCCCCTCGCCACAGGCTCATGTGTTTATGGTCCCCAGCTGATGGTGCTATATTGGAAGATTGTGGAGCATTAGGGGGTAGAGCTTTGCTGGGGTAAGTGGGTCACTGGGGATAGGGCTTGAGGTTGTATAGCCCAACTTCTACATCCTAGATACATCCTCTCTGCTTCCTGACTGAGAAGACAGTACAACAAGCTGCCTCATGCTCCTGCTTCTGTGCCTTCCTGTCATGACAGACTTTCTCCTCAAACTATTTGCTCAAATAAACCTTTTCATCCTTAAGTTGCTTTGCTCAGTATTTCGTTACAGCAATGAGAAAGATAATTAATGTAAGTCCCAAAGGGTCAAATTCCACACGGATGGGCTTCAGTTTTGAAGAGCATTGGCTGTGCAGCCTGTGCCTTCCCACTGTCCTCTCCTGAGGCCTCTCACCCACCACAACTCCCTGCAGGTTCAGTAGGGACAGAGTCTTGCTTCTTTTGAATGTGCTCTCTTTAATGGAGTCCCTGAGCATGTTTCAAGAACTTCTGTTTCTGGTTCTGATGTCCCTGATAAGTACAGATAGTTGTAGATAGAACCAAAGAATCAGACCTGCGGTGGGAGGCCACCTTCTCCATTGCTGAAGGTAAAGTCATGGTCACTGGTTGAGGTCTCCTAGGCACAGCTCTGGCATAAAGGCTTGGCATAGGTGGTGTATCTAAGAAGTGAGTGCAGAAAGTACAGGTGAGCTGCTAAACACAGTGGTACACAGAGTGGGGGAGACTCCTGCAGGATCTGCCCAGGTTTTCACAAAATTCCTCTAAGTTTGGGGAAGTGGGTATCTTCTTGGGTGGTAGTGGGCCTCAGGAAGTAGAAGCAGGAATGGCCAGATAAGCCCAGGTGAACTTTAGGTAGAGAAGTAAGTCCTGGAGCACGGGGCAGAGATGCCACTAGCCTGTATGCATTGTCTTCACACTGGAACACACCACCCTGAGCCTTGCCTCTGGTGCTCACAGTATTGTATATTATTATGTCTATCTTTATAAATAAAAGTTTACATAGTTAGCTGGGCGATGGTGGCACACACCTTTAATCCCAGCACTTGGGAGGCAGATGCAGGTGGATCTCTGTGAGTTCGAGGCCAGCCTGGTCTCCAGAGAGAGTAGGATAGGCTCCAAAGCTACACAGAGAAACCCTGTCTTGAAAAACCAAAAAAAAAAAAATTACATAGTTATTCTACACCCAGCTGACTTCATTTGATCTGAGGATTATTTTCACATTAGAGACCGTTATCCCGTCTGAAAATCAGAACAGGTGGCCACAGTTCCCAGGGTTAGAACTTGATGCAATCTCTTCCAGAGAGAAAGCCCTGGTCACATCTGAGGTACTACATAGCCAAATCCCAGGGCAGCCAATCCATGGAATAGGGATGAGAGCATAGAGGCCAAGAGAAACAAATGGACCAAGGGGGTTTTAAAAATAGTAAGAAAAAATATTTAACCTTCCTGCTATTCAGTGCTGGTTGAGTGTGCTTGCAAAACAAACTGTTAGGAGTTCTCTCAGACATTGCTGGTGGGAGACTATACTGAATCAGAACAACATCTTCAAAAACAATGTGATAACAGAAGACAATTTTTCATATTTGGAAGGAAATAAATCACAGACACACACACAGACAGGTACAAGCATACATATATACACATTTATACATATGCAGATCAATGAATATTTAAACAGCAACACTGGAAAATGAACCAAATGGGTCTAGGCTTTCTAAATTGATAATAAGTGGTATTTCATCAAATACCCCATTATTCATCAAAAGGCTTAGGTATGTAGCTCCAAGGTAGAGTATTTGCTTAGATTCTGTGAAGTTCTGGGATTGATTTCCAACACTCTCCCCCCAACACACACACACACACACACACACACACACACACACACACACACACACACACCAGAGGTTTCATAAGAGTTCATATTAATTCAATTGTGGGCTACTTACAAGAATGTATAGTATGTACATTCATTTGTAAGTTAAGTTGAATCTTATGAGATTAACTGAGAAAAAGAAATTGGTTCAACTGTGTCCAATTGCAACTCAATATCAGATACAATATAAAAGTCTTTAGTCTTGATTTTTTAAACTCTCTTGAAATTTAATTTTGTACTTTCGTGGTGCTGGGGATGGAACTCAGGGCCATGCACATTCTACACACATGTCCCATTACTGAGCCTATAAAAACTATTTCTAGGGGAAAAGTCTTCACCAGTAGGTATACACTTGTTTTAGGGTAGTTATTTGTGCTGCTTTTCTCTTAGTACTCCTTTGAAAATTGATTAATTTACTAACAATTTGGTATATTCACCTCTTATTTTTGATAAGCATGGGTTATGCCATTTCATTTTATTAGCAAAATACTCCATGCCATGACATTTAAGACCTGCCTCAAGAACACAGAGCAGATATTTCCTCCAAAATTCAAGGGCCAGCAACTAACATAGGCACCTGCCCTCAGGACCACATATGCATGACCACTTCTCCTGTGACCGTGATAATAAGCAGATGCTTTCAGCATCATTCCAGTGCTGCCAAATCTCTACAGGGATATAGCCATATGCTTATGTGCCTTGGAAAGGAAGGGGAACCAGACATGCAACAGGTTTCAGGGTGATCCCAATATGCAGACATTTGGGACAGGGGTACCATGTGTTCTCTTCTGTACGCTGAGGCACCAACTAAGGAGACTCTGTCTATTCCATACTGTCCACATTGTCTTCACAAAGATTCTATAGAGATCTTGCTGTTCAATTTGATCAATGACCTCTATGTGATGAGTATGCCATTAATCGATCCTTTTTTTTTTGACATAATTTTGAACTCAAATTCAGGGCCTCTCCTGGAGATGGCTATGGTGTCAGCCTGTGTCCATGATGCCCCACTTCTTTAGACAGATTCTGGGAGCACCCAGAGGCAGCCCTGAGCCCCTTCATTACTTAGGTCCAGCACACTGAAAAGGACTTCCCTTTCCAGCCCTGGATAAGCAACATTGAGCACCAAGGAGGCTATAGAGACACTCCCAACACCTATCTCCCATGGACTCAGCTAAATAGGAAGGGGAAAGCTGGCAAGCTGCTAATCAATTAAATAGAGCTTTAAAAAGAGTCCCCTTGTGATTTGAGCTTGTACAAGAACTAAATAAATAAAACAGAAACCTTTATTGAGCCATCTCCTGCCAGCTACAAAAGCATGTAACTAGAGCCCCTCCCTAGCCCATAATCCCCTGGGAAAATCCAAGTCCTGTCTTTTGAAGATATTAGAAATCCTCCATGCCTGGCTTCATCACTCCATACACACACAGGTTTCTGAACTAAGTAGTCAGCAAATGCAATATAAAAAATCTTGTTAATCACTCAGTCCATAAAGCGTGACCTTTCTATGGCTCGTTCTTTAAGTAGCTCGAAATCTCCTGAGCTCAACTATCAAATTCTCATGAGCATGAGTGACTTATGAAATTGGCTGGCATATTTTATAAAGTCTAAGCATTGCAGGTGGTAGCATTGCTTTATGACAGGGCAGTAAACTTAGATTGGTCTGTTCTATTCCAAAACTGAAGGGACTCTTGGACCTTTTGGAGTCAGCACAGCACTGGTCCATTGCTTCTCATACACCTATTGTTCCAGCTGATTTTCATATAAGCATCTCAAAATCAAAGTCCAAATGGAATCGCCCACCCTGATTAAGCATACACTGACATATTGTTAGTAAAACCCTCCCAGCAAAGCCCTTTGGAGACATTTAGGGCTCTGTGAGCTTACCCCACCCACTCCTTTGCCCAGGAAGGCAGGGCTAGCTCCCTACTCTATCCCCGCAAGTTGCCAGAAGACTGCATTAATACATTGAACTCAGTGTTCCAAAATTCAAAGTTGAAAGTTAGACAAAATGATAGAGTGAAATTTTCCCTTGTATTTCTCAAAAGTTCATTATCAGAGAGATAACTTAATAGATAAGGGTTCTTGCTAAGGCATAACAAGACCTGAGTTCGATCCCTAGGACCCACAAGGCAGAAAAGAACAGATATCCTAACATTGTTTTCTAACTTCAACGTGTTTACTGTGTCCTGTGTGTGTGTGTGTGTGTGTGTGTGTGTGTGTGTGTGTGTGTGTGTGTGTGTGTGTGTGTGTGTTACATATACACACATATACACTTGCACAATAAGTATAAACATAAAAGTTTTAAATAATTCATGGTGACATACTGGACCAGCTGCCTAGAACCCTGCAGAAATGATCCTGCAGTCTTCTTGGCTGGAAGCTGTTCAGAGTAAGGGAGGGGTTTGAGATGGTCTAATTGCATGAGAGCATCTCAAGGAATCTTGGAGCCAAACACAGGAACTCAGTCTTGGGGGGAATAGATGTGGTGTGCCATTCTCCTGATGGCACTCATTCCATCCTACTCCTGTTCTGTGGGGACAAGAGTGCAGAATCAGAAAACAAACCTCAGCCCTTTCAGTGAACACTCCTTCCTCACACACTTTGTGGTCTCCTCTGGTGCTTTCATAAACCATTTATGGCCTAAACAGCCTCTACAGGACACACATGAAATCCCAGGGAAATGGTCCAAAGCATCCCGGGTACCCTAGGATCCTGTATGGCAAGAGCTGTTTCACCATGGCAGGAACAGAAGCCCACACAGAATGTCCCAGGGCAGACTAGGGAAGAAGTGCATATGAACGAACCCGACTGAACACTTGCACATGAAGTTACCACTAGGCTCCACTGTTAGGATAGACATGAGTGAGTGACCTGAATCCATTCATTTTTTGGCCCCTCTGGTTTCTGAGAAGGAGCACTGAAGTTTGCTTTTGAATGACAGTACATGAATAGGTGTACACCTTCATATTCATAATGCCAAGAAAGAGAAAACTGCCAGACAGGCAGGTGGGAGTGAGTCCTGAGGAGCTGTCCCTGTCTCCATTCTTCCTGTCCTTGGCCAGCACCCAGAGTCCAGCTGTGCCTGGCCTGCTGTGGGAGTGATGACCCAGCCCTTGCCCTCTCCCCACAGCCTCTGCTCTGCAGCCTCTCTGCATCTGCTGTAGAGAAGGCAAAGGTGTTTCTAGGAAACAACCTGGCAGGGAGAAGCATGCCACTGCAGAGTTTGGGGATTCGCTTTGGATTCACAAGGCCATTACCGTATTCATTACAATTACCCTCACACAGTCTTCATTACTGCCTCCTGTGTTCTGCTGCACTCTGTGAAGAAATCCAACTGGGCTACAATATTGTACTGGCTCATTTTTTGTGCCCAGAAGCCAAAGTAAGAAATAGAAGTCCTTGGAAAGAGGTTCACATAGTTCTCTGCACTCAAAATGAGATTCGGGAATCACTTTATTTAAAATGTCTAATTAATCCAGAAACGGGATATTCCCTGTGGGGTTAAGTTACCCATGGGGAGTCATCCCTGAGTTTTGGTCCCTGAAGCCAGGCCTGAGGATGGCAGGAATCTTTTCCACACTGGTTGGCTCTCCAGCATCCCAGCAACTAATGCCTTGCAAAACCCCCTTTTAAAAAGGAACCAGAGGCAGCTTCTCCTGTATTTTGCTCAGGTCTCAAATCCTTGAACTTCTACCATCTGTCAGCCTAAACACAGGAACAGTGGGGGCAGGGGAGACCAGTCCTTTCCCAGGGTCCCCAGGGCCCACCCCCTCCCTATCCCCTCATGGCTGTTCAAGGTTCTTACCCCTCTCTCCAGCAGCATGTCTCGGAAATGGGTCACACGTTCCTCCAGGGGCAGGAGAATCTGTGGGGGTGGTGTCTGTGGCCCCTTGTCCACGTGCTGGGTCTCCTCTGGTCCAGGGCTCTCACAGCTTTCAGTCCTTCAGGGACATAAGATGCAGAGTTAACCACGCCTGAGGAGATCCAATGGTTCCCACTGAAACCTTAAATCCCCCCGAGAGTGCTCTTTACAGACCAAAGAGTCTTGAGTCAGATCTAGTTGCTTGTGCCTATAAGCCAGCTTGTAAAAGCCTGGAGCAGCAGGACTGCATGGGTTGGAGGCCTAGACTATAGAGTGAGACCTTGTCTCAAACAAGTAAACAAACAAAACAAGAAAAGGGAAAAGGAGAAAGAGTCTTGAAAAGCTCTTTGGGCTAAATTGTCAAAAGAGACTTTCCTTGCCTTGAAAGGCAAGTGGCTGCTGTGTCGTGTGGGGAGACTGAGATTAAAGTCCCGGCCTATAGCCCCAGTCCCAAGACGATGGCTGAGGCAGAATCACAGGGCTGTCTCTAAAATGGCCACACCCTGGAGAATAGACAGAAGAGGGAAAGGGAGTTGAAGCCTTCTGAAGCACACCTGAGGTGTGCTTGTTAAAGTGGCAGGTCTTTTCATAGCTCTGCCTTATTCTACAAGCACCTGGAAGTCCTGCCAAACATCTCAGTGCCTGTGTCTGGAAGAAAATATTTGACCAAAGTTGATACAGTTACTCCTCACGCAGACTTCTCCTTTCTGACAGGCTGCTGTGAGATCCTTGTCCTTGAGGATGCAGCTGGCTTTTGCCCAGTCCTATACTCCAGAGCTCAGCTTTACCCCAGCTACTCTGATTCCTTCTAGGGTCTGTTGCCCAGCCCAAGTCCCACATTTGTTTATGGTCAGTCCTATGACAGCTTCTGTTCAAAATGACAGGCAGAGTTGGTACCGCTGGGACACCTCCAGCATTAGTCACCCCTCTGTAGCACCCATGTCTTTGCTACTCTCAGGTCACGTTAGGCAGTGATGCTTAGGTCACACAGACAACACTGTAGACAGATTGCCCATACAGCAGAAGTACCCCTGTGGGAAACACATGGAGCTACATTTTGTGGAAGTCTAGCCATTTGCTGAGAACATTCAGTAATCTGTGCCTAATAAGGTTTCTGGTTCTTAGGGCTGTAGTAGAGAATATTCCAGACTAATGGGGATTATGCAAAGGAACAACAAAGGGGTGCTGAACCTTTGAGGGGATTTTATTTATAGACCAGATATTTCAGGAAAATGTACCTTCTTTGCTTCTCCTACAATGAGGAGGAATTCTGAAAAAGGGCAATTACCAGTTTGATCTGTGATCTGTGAGCCCAACAGCAGAGTTATAATTAGGACTTCTTTGTAGTAAGTTATCCCAAAATAGAAGCATGGAAACAAGGCCTGTATTGTTGTACCTTGAGCACATCATGCTCTCCTGTTACTGCTTATCCAACAAAATATTTTGTTCAGAGCCATTGGATGCCTTCCAGAGTATGGGGCTCCTGGCTTGCCTAGATCAGTCAGAGGGAAATGCAAAGATCTTGTCACATTTTTGGGTTCTTGTTTTGGGGTGGGCTTTGTACCTTTAATAAAAGGTAAAGCCGAGTGCTCCCTGTGGGTGGCAAAGCTTGCTCATTCTGCACTGTGCCCAGAGGGAAGGGCATTTGAATACTAGCTTGTCATCATGATGGCATGTCACTCTGATGTCGGGTATTTACAGAACCCTCAGTCATCCCCCACAAAAAAAAAACCCTCAGTTGTCCCCCTGCTTTTGTAAATATCCTAGATCAAACTGAAGTTTGGAGGGGTTGGTTTTTTCCAACCTGCCACGCATAGAAGATGTTCCCCAACTCTAGGTACCAGCACTCCAGAATCTCCCAACTCCAGTGGAGAACATGCTATTTTGCCTCCTGTTTCCTCTGTTACTCAGAAAGATGCCTAGTATGACCATCATCTCCAGCCCCACAGAGAGGCTCTGACCTCCTATGAGTGCTCCTCAGCCCAGCCCTCTGTGCATATCAAGATCACCCACAGCCTTTCAGATGCCTCCTTCACCCAAGTCCTCCCTGTGGAGCCATCCTAAGGCTAAACTAGCTTCCCAGACAACAAAATGGCAACCCTCAAACAGCTGTCTGTGGTAATCTAGAGGGCTCAGTTCATTCTGCAAGCCTGAGTCACTAGCCCACCTCATCAGTGTCAACTGTCATACTCCTCACGTGGAAGATGTGCAAACCTGAGTTACAGGATCAGTTAGGCAGATGCATGCTTAACTGGGGCATATGTTCAAATATGGGGGGATAGCAGTACTCCTCTTATGAGCTGCTGGTGGGTAAAAGTCATCCCCTCAGAGCTATATAACCCTGATACCTCTCACATCCACATGTTCACAATGTGACCTACATTGTATCAGAAACAGAGAGCTTTGGGCTAGCCAGATACTTCACTCACCCAAGCATTGTAGTCTGGTGGGCATGGATTGAAGAGTAGTGCACACACACACAAGTTCCAGGGAGGGTCAGAGTTGAAGTCCCAGCAGCGAAGGACCTAGGATAGGTGCTCTTGGGCTGGGCCTCTGGATGGCATTCCTATCATGCCAGCATTCTTCTCTGGAATAGGAGGACTTTGGATTGCAGCCATGAGGTTACCACTTTGTGCAGAGAGAGCTGATGGCTGGGAAGATGCTTGCTCTAGGGGAGAGTACCATGGATGTGATGGGCTCAAGGGAAAAAGCACCAATGGGAACAAGCCATGTGTTCAGTGTCCTCTGCACCTCACAATGAGGCTGCCTTGTGTACACAGCCAATTCGTGGAAATCGTTGGATCTTACTTTAAGTGAGATATGAAGTTTTGACAAGACGCTCGTGACATGGCTGCAGCACAGTTCTGTGGTGTGATGGGTCCTGTTGACTCCATACCACTGAAAACAGTGACCATCAGGGCCGCCACTGTCTTGGCAGCACTGCCTCCCCCAGGCAAGCAGCTTTTCTCTATACAGGGTGGTAACACCTTGGCTGCAGTAGCCCAAGACAATAGCAGTTTCTCTTCTCTAATGTTCTATCCTGGACAATGGCCAACCCAAAGGCCTCCTATTCCTGCAAAGCAGTTGGAAGGATAGTGTAGGGAGTGGGCTAGAGGCCCACCTCAAGAACACATCATTACATCCTGTAACACTGGGGTTTCATTTCTATCTCCTCCCTATGGCTGGGACTTGGTGTGTCTGTAGCACTCTTTTGCTGCAGCTCCTACAGATCTGGTGAACAGGCCTCTTCTGTTGTCACCCAACTGATTAATCAGTAGGTAATGCCAAAGGCAGCTGTCCCTGCCTCCAGAAGTTCTGAGGCCAAGGTCCTGCAAATGGACAGTGAGCTAGCTCATCTCTGTCATTGCTGGGCATTGAGGCCAGGGCTGTAGTCTCAGTGGTAGAGGTGTCTCCAACCTGGTCAGCCTCCCCTCTATATGTCTCAGTTTGCAGGTGCTCACCACCAGCAGGAAGGCCCTGCCAGAATCAGCCTAGAGGCCTTGCCGGATACCAGCTGGAGCTCACAGAGGCTCAAGTACCTTGATGAACTTTTGTCTCAGGGCACATCCACATGGCTCATCAGCTCTTGCAACTGAGCTAATGGCCAGTGACTGTACTGTTTACTTCCCTGGGGTCAGTGTACATCGTGGTGATGGGCAGAGTAGGAGGTGGCCTGGACCCTCATGACTTGGGCCTTTGACAGCACTTTTCAGGTCTTTGACAGGATTCCTGACAGAGAAGGAAATGTTCTGACTGACCAGAGGGTCTGTATTGTCCACAAGGAGAACCTTTCCAGATCCCAGACAAGACTACACTTGAGCAGCCACCGATGAGATGATCCAGGCTGTCCTTCTAGATCCATCAGTCATGTGGTTAGTGGTTCAGGACTCAGCCCCAGTCACCACCCTAATCAGGATATGGGTAGGGACTTCCCATGGAATCCAGTCTTTCCACTAGTGAATTAACCAATCACAACTAAGAAACCCAAATATAGCTCTTGAATAGTGGTGTTTTGGTCACTTTCTGGATAGGATCACCCCTGTGCAGGCAGTGCACACCTGCTCTTCAGCGATAAGGCTCCTGTCCTTGGGACCTGTCCCGATTTTACCAGTCTCTTCCACTGTCTGTTGCTGAGTTGTTTGTTCCCTTCTGGGGAAACTGAAATCACAAGCATATCATTTTTGGTGGGTCCTGTGATGTTTTAGCAAATTAGCCAACTTAACCTAAAGGAAGGTCAGGGATTCCCCCACATGTGTGGCAACGTGTGGATATTCAGGCAGATATTCAGATAGACTGCCTCATTACAGTGATGTGGAAATGTAAACAAACAAGAGGACAGTTAGGCCCCTCAGGGTGTGACTAGGGTTAGATGAGGTCAGGGCAATGCTATGAATGGCTTCATTACAAAGATTTCTGTGATAGCAAGTATACTCTGTGTCCCCTTGTGATGCTCCATGACACCACAGGACTCACTTTTCCAGGTCTTGAACCTCTAGACTGTGACCTACATTCACCTCAATTACTTATAAAATGACCTAGTTTCTGATACTCTCAGTTATAGCAACAGATGTGGATGAAGACATTAGAGACCACTTACAATTGGTGTCTGTGGTGGGAACCACCATGCTGGGACAGAATCCCTGACCTGGGGGCCTGAGCTGTTTTGTGAAAGTTGGTATGGATACTGGAAAGACACGTAGGACACCCAGTTGGGGTCAGAAAGGTATGATCATAATCAGACCCTGTGAGCCCTCTTCTACATGGTAGGCACTTGGGAGACCTCTCCAGCCTAGGTGGTATGTGGAGGTTCTCTGAGTGGCAGGATCCAGACACCACCAAGTCTTCTGACACCACACAGCCATCATGAGGCTGGACTATAATTACTTCCTAGAGAGAATAGGTTTTACTATCTTCATCCTTCCTTCTTGTGGCACCTATAAGACCCAAGTTCTCACAGCTCAACCCTATCTCAGCTGTTGTCTTAGCCCTATAGACAGGTGACTGCAGGAGCTGTCCAGTGTGCAATTACTTCCACATTGTGTAAGCCTTCTGAATGTGTGGCCATGGGGTTCTACTGTCACAGATGGAAGTAATCAAAGGAATTTATAACAAGAAATTGTCTTTACAAATATACCGTAGTTCAGATTTTTCATTCCTGCATACAAGCCAGGAGCCGGGAGAGAAACAGAAGGACTCAAAGAAGGCTGGGTGTCCCAGCAGTCCATGAGTTAGCTCTGTCATGTGTGCACTAATTTCTTAATTCCCGCTGTCTTTATGCCTCCTATAGCAATAAAATAGGATTCACCTTGTGGTGTCGGGGAATAATGCTGGGCACTAATTAAGTTTGCTCTCTATGGTCTCACACACCTTAGACCTCACCCTAAAATGTAGCATGACCTGAGGCAACTTTCCTTGAATTCTGTTTCTTCTCTGTACTCTTTCTACCCATAAAGTTTAAATACTGATAGCATCTGCCATTTGAGATTTAAAAAAATAAATAATAAAAAATGTCTGAAGTTTGTTTACAATTCTTTGTGCAATATCCCCTTTAAATGGATATCATGTACTAAAGTGGCTTAGTTCAGTCAATAATATTGATTTGGGATTTGGTACCAACGGTGATGGTGTTAATAATAAGGGTTATGCTACTGAGATTGTGGCACTGATGGTGAAGATGGTAGTGATAATAAAGATTGTGATGCTGTGAGTAATGGCAGCAATGATGACAAAAATAATGATGGTGACAATGATGGGAATGATGACATGAATGATGACGACTGGGAAGATGGTGGCACTGGAGATAATTCTTTACCCTCATTGGCTATGGTGGATTTGGCCGTCCATAATACTCCTACCCAACCAGGTTCCAGCTTCTGCCTAGCTAGGCACATATCCCCTTTTATTTGATTTAATGGATGAGGAGAACCATTCTGTCTTCCAGCAAAAATGGCTGGGAATTTATCATCAAAAATATCACCAGCCTGTAACTCTGGTGTTAGACACAATATAAAATTCTGCAGGAATCAAAGTTTCTGTGAATCTTTTTGCCTTATGGGGCCTCCGACATCTTATCGTGCAGTGTTACAAATGATCTTCAGATGTAGCACACTTTGAGCGATCTCTGTGTCTGGCATTTAGCCCCCACGCTGTGCCGTGCTGGGGTATGCTTCTGGCAGCTGTAAAGCAGGTTGGTTCATCAATCTGGGGCTCTGGGGCTCTGGAAAAGACCAGAGCAAGGGAGCCTGAGCTCTGCTCACACTGTTCAGGTGGGAACTAAGGCTCATGCTGTCATCAGGACAGATGCCTCTCTAAGTTGGATCATGGCCATAGGCAAAATTTGAGCTGTGGGGTCTGGGCATAGTTCTAAGCCAGAAACATGTAAGGAGCTGAGCAGAGCTGTTGTTCCTCTGCTTGTCTCTTGATGATTTACAAAGAAGGCTCTCAGGTTCACCAAACCCCTTATCTTCTATGCCCCAGGCCAGGAAAGCCTCCAATGGCTGATTAGCTATCCTGTGCGTCCTCAGTGTGGTCACACTTATTTGTCTCTCTCAGTGTCTGCTGACCTTGTGGTTACGACTGTTAGTGTGCATCAGGATCCACACTAGACATAGAGGACAGAATGAAGAGTGATTGGAGTATGAAGTCAGAACACAGCTGTTATGGGTCCTACAGCATGCTGGTGACCCCCATGGGTAAAAGTTTTTGTCATTCATAGGCCACGAGTTCCTTGGTTATGTGTCATCTGCTGAAAAATATTTTGCTTACAATTCTCTGTGTATTGAGCCCTCTAAGTTGAGATAATGCATCCAAATTGTTTAGTACAATGGTCGATATGCAAATGGTTCTGTTTTAATTAATGGTGTTGGAGGTCTCTTCTGACTTGTGGCAGAATCCCAGTGAGCCTGGAGCTCCAACTCCTGGGACCATCAGAAGCAAGACCTGTTATAGCTGACCAGGCAGCAGGCACTGGCTGGCATACCTGTTTCACTGGTGGCTCCGATGGGTACTATGGCCCTCTTATATTGCTCCAGTGCTTGGATTAGCTAAACCTGGAAGGTTTTCCAGCAGTTATAGGTCTTTAATCACTAGCAAATATGTGTTTCTGCAATGTGACCCTGCAGCATGCCATTGGGAGCGCATGAAGGGCAGTCTGGGAAGCTGACATTTATTGCAGTCTACACACAGTACATGCTTGTTCAGGGAGCTTGTACCCATCTCTAAGGAAGCCCCCAACCAGATTAGGTCTTGGCCAAGGAAGAGCAGTGGGTGCTTAGAGCATGACTGACAATGACTGATCAATCACTTACAGAGCAAACTGTAACAATAAAAACCCACTTCCCTCCTTCTGCCTACTGCCTCCAGGCAGCATAACAGTGATGGTGACAATGTCAATGATGCTGATGATAATGGTGATGGTGGTCATTTTTGGTGTATACCTTTTGGGGACTCTTTGGAAACCTGACTCAAAATGAAAAGAAGCCTCAAGTGCTCAATACAGGAAAGGCAAGGGCCACTTTTTAAAACATTCTTAGATCCATAGCCCAAAGCAGACAGAGTTGCAAGAAAAACAAAATAAAAAAGCCACAGACTTCTTGACACACTAAATTATGAATGGGTACCGTCTGGTCACAGCCCCACGGGTCTTCAGCATCTAAGAAGAAGGCAAATGGAGGCCCCACAGCCTGAGGCCCTAAGCACTAGCAAGTCTGGGACCCCACAGTGAGCAAAGTCCTAGGGTTAGAGATAGCCCAACCTAAGCATTGCTTCCAAATTGTAGCTGATAGAGCAGTGTGTAAACTGCAGGAAAGTCCATGGGGAGGCTAGAGTAGTGGAGCTGTGAAAAAACCTTTCCTGAGTAAAATGTCCACTAAAGAAAAATTAGGACAGACAGAAGTACCAGGAACAACAAAAGGGTGGTTAGACAAAGGAAGCCTTGGGGAAGAGAGAACAGAGTCCAAACACAGGGCCCCTTTGTCCGTTACTCAGGAGAGGGTGCTGGACAGAGCTCAGGAGCACAGCTCCAGCCCTACCCCATCACAACATAATGTTAACATGGACATCCACATCGAAGCCTAGCACCACTAACAGCCAGTACACAGATGAGAACATGGACAAAATAGTGTATCTATCAGCAGTGAAGCAAGGTTGGCACACCCAAGAGCCTGAGGAGAACATAACCTCAGAAACTGAGTTAAATTTTTAGGAAAGGAATGATAGATGCTACTAAATAACAGCACAAGGAAGAGCAGAAAACACGAGGGAGCAGACAATTGGAAAAATAAAGATTTGGAAAAGGAATCTAAGAAAATCCAGGAAATGTTTGAAAACAAAAGGAAAACATTAGAGAGGAAAAATACAGTATCCAGAACACAAGTATGAGCAAGGGTGATAATGTCTTAACAGAAATAGAAATTGAGGGGCCAGTGAGATAGCCTAGTGGACAAAATGCCTACTCTCTAATTATGGAAGCCTGAGTTCAGCCCCTGAAGCCCACGTAGAGGTAAAGGGAGAGAACCCTCCACAAAGTTTTCCTCTGATCCCCACATGTTCTCTCTCTCTCTCTCCCTCTCTCCCCCCCCTCTCTCTCTCTCTCCCACACACACACACACACACACACACACACACACACACACACACCATGCACACACATATGTACCATAGTAATAAATAAATAAACATTTAGAAAGAATTCAAAGTCAAGAAGTGAGAGAACCAGGATGCTAAGAAAGTGGTATCATTGCCTGGCAGTGGTGGCGCATGCCTTTAATCCCAGCGCTCAGCAGGCAGAGGCAGGTGGATCTCTGTGAGCTCGAGGCCAGCCTGGTCTACAGAGCGAGTTCCAGGACAGCCTCCAAAGTCATAGAGAAATCCTGTCTCGAAACCCGCCCCCTCACCCCCACACGCGGGCAAAAAGTGGTATCATAAAGGGTGAAGAAGAGACACAAAGTAGACTTGGGGTGTTCAGTAAGATGAACAATGGTGCAAGAGGACACAGAAAAACACAGGCAAGAAAGTGTCCAGATGTGGAAAGACACCTCCATATTTTGGTAGCATCACCTCAGACCTGTGACAATTAACCAATAATCAGTAAGGAGCATTTCTTACCATCATTTAAACACACATCACTTATGTTAAAACCTAGTAGTTTGTAACAAACAGATCATCTGTGGAGGACACCAGGGAACACAAAAGCTGCTTTGGAAACTGACTTTGAGAGCAGGGCATCAGGCACTTAGTCTGTGACACACCTAGAATCCCCTGGGTAGAAAAATCTCAATAAAGGGTTCTTTACGTTGGGGTGGCCTGTGGGTATATCTATCGGGATGGTCTTAATTCATTTACTTGATGTGGGGAAAATCATCCCACTGTGGGTGACACCATTTCCTAGGCAGAGGATCCTGAAACTATATGAATGAAGAAATGGAGCCTAACACAGCAAGCAAGAAGGCAACATTCCCTATGGAGGGATACCATTGCAGCCCAGTTACAGCAAGGAGGGCCTAGGCCCTCCCCCAAGTGATATGACAGACTTTGAAGGTCCCTGGTGGAGGGCCTCACTATCCCTGGAGAGGAGTTGGGGGATGGGTTGGGGGGGTTGGTGGGAAACATGGGAGGATGGTAGGGCGAGGGAATGGGGGGATGGATATGTAAATATGAGTAGTAATTAAAGAATTTAAATAAAAATAACCCCCTAAAAAAGTAAGAGGGCAATCGTGCATTCATCCTTTCTCTGTTATTAACTTCCCAGTAACTATGGGCTGACACCTGGAATTATGAGCCAAAGTCAATCCTATCTCCCCTCAGAGGCTTGTTGGTGGGTGTTTCATTACAGCCACAGAAACCAGGGCAGTGTGTAAAGGCGCTTGCCCCACAAGCCTGGTGTTCTGAGCTTGATCCCTGAAACCCACGGAAAGGTGAAGGAAAGAACAAACTCTACACAGCTTCGCTCGACATCCACACATATGTCATGAAATGCAAGAACCCTGCCCCCACATCATAAACACATAAGATAATAGAGAAAAAATAAAACAATATTAACAGCAGCAATAGTCAAACTAATAAGTGCAAACAAAATGACAAAATTAAGACACCGGTGTTTAGCCATCTTGAAGAAAAGAATGAATGTATCAAATCGCCTGCTACATCGCAGAAAGTCATGGCCAGGTATGGTGGCCTCCTAGTGGATCTCCCCAGCACCACCAGGAGACACCCCTGCCCACCATAAACCAAACCTGAACCTGGTGTCTGTGTGACTCCAGGTACACAGTATCATGGGCCCAGATCACACAGCAGCCTGATCTGTAAAGAAATTTTAATGTCTTCAGTGACAAATGAAGAGTGGATGAGACAAGGCTATATGTTAAAAGAAACAGAGGAATTACCAACAGTGTGAAGCATCTGAACTTTACTGAGACGAGTTTAAGACATAAAATTGTGCCTTTAATCCCAGCACTCAAGAGGCAGAGGCATGTGGCATGAGGCCAGCCTGATCTACAGAGCAAGTTCCAGGACAGGTTCCAAAGCTACACAGAGAAACTCTGTCTTGACCCCCCCACACACACACACACACAAAAGACATAAAATTGCAAAAGAAAACAAATCAAGGAGACATGAACCCTCTAGGATCGGAGACCACCTAATAACGTCAAAATATTATTAATGGTTTGCTTTTAATGCTTATATTAAGCCATTATCCTAAAACATTTACAAATGAAATGTACACATTACTTGGGGTTTGTTTCAGAATAACTTTGGAGACATGAACTAGAGCCCCTGCCCACACTCAGACATGCCTAAAGACTAACCTAATATAGAGACCTTCGCTGAGATTCCTGGGTGGTTGGAGGTTGTGGGAGCAAGGAAATCAAAATGTGAGGGTGAGGTGTATTTTGTTTATTGTGTTGAATTCTTCTGTAATTAAAGTTAAGATAACCATTGCTTTGAGACTAGAAGTACATTTGTCATCCTCACTATGGGTCTGCTCCAGCAGTGTTAGCAGGGGAGTGATTTGCCTTCTCTCTCCCATCAGCTCCAGGCCTGTTTGCTTTGATAGAAGGACTTTGTCCAACCTGGGTATTACTAATGTACCAGCATGCTTAGCTCGCACTGCTCCCTCATTGGTGCTATCCTGCCTCCAGGCAAGACCCTCAGGCACCTTCCCTCTTCAGGAGCACACACTGGCTTCCTTGTCTTGCTGGCCTTTGATCACCCGGAATTATAACCACCCTTGCCCCCAAAACTGAGTAGTCTCTATAATAGAGAACAACCACACAGATCAGAATTAGGCTATTGTTTATCATATGGAAAACACGGTGTCTTTCATGGGAGATGAGAAGAAAGGGGCTTACATAGCTATATAGTGCCTCGGGAGGGTTTGAGATGTTCTAAGCTGTTGACAATCTGTTTTATAAAAAAATAAAAATAAATGTGAGATCCTTCCCACCGCTTGACAGTGTCCTTCTGTATTCCTATAGTGAGGTGTGGAGAACCCCTGGCAGACAAGTATCACACAATAAACATTAGCTAGCTGGCTTCTGCAAGATTACTTAAGGCAGATGGGCCCCTGGAAAGGGAGCACGCCACAGCTCTTCAGTGAGCACCAACCAGCAAGCTTTGCCTTATTAAGCTTCACATACCTCACAAACTACCTGTTCATGTAAGAAACTGTCTAACAACTTCAAATAGTTGCAGCCATTTCAGAAATTCTAATTGTCCTTTGGGTCCTTTGGAAGAAGTTGAGAAACAGCTGAAATCTTTGTCTCAGTGTGGATAGCTACATTGGGCCTTGGAGCTTGACAGTCAGTGGGAGGGAAGGCGTTCTGAGGCAGGCAAGTGCTCTGGATCACAGGCAAAAGGGAGAGGGCAGAAGACAAGAAGAAAGTAGCGCTGGGCATTAAATCTGGCTACTGACGTGAGGTAGTCATAGTTTCAGAACCAGAAACCAGCACATTACCCCAAGGTCCCAGACTATGGATTATCCTCCTCCATGCCACTGTCTGTGCAGCCCCAAACCTGTACACACCGAGTGGTGACAGGCATTTGTTCAGTGCATGACAATGAGGAGGACTAGAGTCACACCATGTGGGAAGGTGTCCAGTCACTTATTCATCCATCCTCTTTGCATGCCTTCCAGGGTCTCAACCTTTTGTAACAGAACTGAGACTGTGTGATTGCCAGGCAAGAGACCCAAGTCTAGCATTGCCTCAGAAATCTGTATCCTGCAGAAACCTTGGAAATCTACCGGACCTCCTGTAGTAGTTCAGTACTTATCCCTAGCATAGGTTGTGGACTTTGGGAACCCATTCCACATAGAGGGATACTCCCTGAGCCAAGACACATGGGGGTCGGCCTAGGCCATATCCCAAAAGATACGATAGACTCTGATGATACCCTATGAAAGGCCTCACCATCCAGGGGGAGCTGAAAGGATGTGTGCTAGGTAGGGTTTTAGTTGTGGGGGGAATGGTAGGGGAGGATGGGAGGGAGAAGGGAACTGGGATTGTCATATAAAACAATCTTGTTTCTAATTCAAATAAAAAAAAGAAATATGCATCCTGCTAGCAAGATGGACATGTGAAGCACCCAGGCCTGCCTGAAGCATACTGGGGCCCTGCCTGCACACAGATTGACAAGTCAGTCAGATAGAACATGGAGGTGGAGAAGAAATGTCTTTCCTCTCTTCGTGTGAGAGCAACTTGCTGATGCTCCCCAGCATGATGTAGGAACTGCATGGGCACAGGGCTGTGCTACAGAGCTCAGGAAAGCTCAAGGTTCTTCAGCAACCACCAGACTATAGGGTTCCTGAACAGAATGCATGAACAGACCCTCGCTGGAAGAGGTTCTGCAAAAGGCTGTTCTATTCATGAAATGGGAGAGCAGAAGTAACACACTGATTTTATCTCCAAGTTCTCTGCCAGCCTGGGCCATCCTAAAGATGCCTGCCAGCCTCCCTCACACAACATGAAGACCATGGGGCCAATGAAAGCCAAGCGCTCACTATGCAATGGTGTAAGCATGTGGTGTCAAACAGTAGGGCATAGATGAGAACCAATGAAGAACAGTCAGAGGCCAGACACTCTGTACCCCATTCAAGACTGACTTCTTGCCAGCCAGATTTCAGACTTCTTTCAGAATAGTGAAAAGCTTGATGGGAAATAATAACTCCATCTGTCCCCCCACCCACCCACTAGGAAATAGTCCTGTGTACAGACATAGCAAAAAAGGCTATAACATAATGGTCTCCTGACTATTGCTCCCTCATCTAAGAAATACATGAGTTTCTTTGTCACTTTCAGAAAAAAATGAATAAATTCAGAGGACTGCTCACTTTGTGGCTTAAAAGGACAAATTGAAATCCCATGACAAATAGCTGCTTCTACACTCAATCTTCTCACAGGCAGATGTCAATGAAGGGTCCTATGTGGAACACCTTAGTGATACACCTTTTATAAAGGCACAGACTTTTACATAGAGTAAATCGGTCACCAAAAGAAATTAAGTGCAAGGGACTACTTAAAAGGTAAGTGCAGGTGAATTAATTTATTCATCACCATACATATCAAAGACTACAAAGACCTCACACTCTCTTTTGTCTCCTAAGGTCCCCAGGAATTGGGAAGACCACTAGGGCTGGCATAGAGAGGCAGAAAAGTTTATTGTCATCCAGGCACATCTTTAGAGATGTATTTTCAGAACATTGTCTTACAGCATTTTTAAATATTTCCCACTCTCCATAGTTGATTTTTCAAAATGGTCCCCATTGGCTTATCTATACTTGGTCTCCTGTTGATAGAACTGTTTAGAAAGGGTTAGGAAGTGTGGTCTTGTTGGAAGAGGCATGCCACTTGGGGCTTTGAGGTTTCAAAAGATACACACCATTCCAAGTGTGTTTTCTCTCTCTGCCTCCTACTTGTAGATCAAGATGTGAGCTCTCAACTGTTCCAGCCACCATTGTGGCCTCTAATCATCTGGAACTGTAAGCCCAATTAAACACTTTCTTTTATAGGTTACCATGGTCATGGTGTTTTGTTGCAGCATTAAAAAGGTAATGAAGATACTGAGGTAGGAAGGAGAAGGGCTCAGCTCACTCTGTGAGGACTGGGGCTTTGTATGCTGACCTCCTTCCTCTTGACCAGGTGACAGCAGTTCTCTAACTGCACAGGGGAACCTCATTCACCCTCCCACAGAAAACACTATCCAGGGATAGACTTGGCTTGAAGACTACCCAAGGACTGGGAGCTTTCAAACCTCCCATCTTGACCTTGTTGACCCAGGATTGAAAGTTACTATTAAATTCTCAGGTTTGACTTTGGGATAATGCCATTTTAAATTTTTTCTGGAAGGATTCATCTTGCTATAGGGTCCTGTCTGGGGTATATACCTACAAGAAGATGAATCATTGTCATATAATTCCTGGGGGAGAACCTCAAGAACACAAGGGTGGGGAGTCTCTGTGGGACCCACCTCCTCCTAAGTGGTCTGAAATCACTTTACATCAAAAATCCATCTGGAGAGTCTTGGTTTCTGGGATTAGATCAATAGAAGCAGATTTGGATAAAGCATCAGGAGGACATAAGGCTACTTCTTACTCATTCCAGCATCTTGGATCTTCAGGGAGAATTGTGTATGACCTCAAAAAGTACCTATAGTGGTTACTTTCTCATAGCTGTGACAAAACCCAACAAAAGCAAATTAAAGAAAAGTTTATTTTGACCCATAGTTTGAGGAAACTATGGAGATATAGTCCATCACTATGGTGGTAAGGGAATGCAGCAGCTGGTCACACTGTGCCTATAGTCTGGGATCTCAGACAGTGAAAGTTGCTGTCCACATTCAAGGTGGGTGTTACCCCTAACACTGTTATGGATATGTGCCGAGTTATGCATCCCAGGTTATTCTAAATCCTGCCAATTTGATAATCAAGACCAACTATAGCAACACTCGACTTGACTTGACAGTTTTTTGGCAGGAGACAGTCAGCTTTGTACATCCAGAGCCATCAATTGCATCCCAAAATGTTAGAGGCGAACAAAATTAAACAACGTCCCATCTTTTAGTCAACCTAGTGTAAGGAATCTATACTGGGGACATGGAAATGTCAAAATGTTATCAAAGCCAATGTGCCAATGCTAACTGAGGGACAAAATTTTATTGACCCAATAAGAACCCCCAATCTTGAGTGGGAAACCTGACCGGCTGCCATGTATGCCCATGACAACTTCTCTGGAATGTTTCGTGGTTACTTCCATTCTGATTTCTAAACCAGATGACATACTTTTGCTGAGTCCCCCCCCAATAATCCCACTTGAATCTGAAATAAAGTCCCTAAAATAGACAGCACGCTCCAAAAGAAGTTCCAAACTATAAAAAGACCCACTCTTCAGAAAGTAGAAATTGGCAGGGCCTCCAAGCACTGCATGAGAAGGGGACATACAGCAATGAGTCAATTTTCTGGTCCCTGGGATGATGGATGAGTTTGCATCAGGAACACATTCCACTAAATAGTAAATAACAAGCTTTCAGGAAATGGCACTCACCAGGTAGTTTAAAATACTTTCGTGTTTTGAAAGCTTGTCATTGTGACATATATCTCCTCCAAGGGAATTTTAGGGAAAGTATCATTTGCGCCTACATTATCTGCACAATCAATGTAATTCTATCTGCGACTGAATTCCCCAAGTGGGTATCAGCTGTGCCAAGGCTCATCAGCAATGCAAGGGTAGAGAGGAATCTAGAACCACCATTACAATCGTTTAGCCCCCTATTTCTACATATGACATAACAGGGCAGCAGTCACCCCTTGCAAGAAAGTTTTCAGTGCTTTTTGAATAGGGACAATATTGTTATTTACACTAAAGGGGAAGGTCAAGATAGGGTGGCTCCAGAAAGATGTGTGGAGGCATATGCCTTCCTCCCTACACCAAATTCTATCATATCAAATGCATACAGTGCCCAGACCTGTGAAATGCCATTTGCAAATGCAGTGGGGGCCCTTAGCACTGAGCCATGAAGTGTCATGGGCACTGCAAAAAATGTGGGGTTTCAGACATGCCAGGATTGCCTTCTGCAAGGCACAAGGCAGACCTGTCTTCCACACATAGGGCAGGTGCACTTCTGCACATACAGGGGAAAAGTCAATTTCTGGGAACACAAGGATGCCTACCTTCTGCCACAAAAAGAAGACTAGTCTTCTGCATGGACAGAACTGACCTACCTTCTGCATATACAGGGCATACCAAGCCTCTCTGGTACATATACTGGATCAGGAATGACTGGTCCTGAGTCTGGCTGCTTCCTGGCTACTGAATATTTTCCTGCAGGAAAGACAGTCTCACCAAGGCAGCCCTGGGTAAGGACCTGGTGAGCCTGGAGGTACACCAACATGTGACAGGCACCAGCCCCTCCTACAGCTGCAGTGGATGTAAACATGCACAACTGCAGAAACTGGAACAGCTCCGCAGGAAACATCTGTGCTCATTTCAAAGTCAGTTTTCAATTCTGGAAGTCAGTCAGATGATTAGAACCAAAATTAATGTTTTGCTGTTATTTAAATGCCAACTGTTTAGAATCTGAGGCCAGTCCATTTCCCTTGTACCACAGGGAGCTTGTCTCAGATTTCAAACTCAGTGCACTTGTGCACAGACCAGCTGGGACAACATGGCTGACAGTTGTGTTGTAGACGTGAAAGCCCAAAAGCTGCACTTCCTCCCATTCCTCGAACCCTTGAACCATCAAAGACCCTGGATAAAAAAAATCTCCTATGGCCACACAGGTATTTCTTTGACCCTCCCACAAAGTGACATTTTAAGGGCAAGAGTTGAGGCAGTTAGCCTCTCTGGTACATATACTGGATCCCTTAAGACTGGGATGAGAGGCTTGGCCCCGGGATCACACAGACCTCTGTTCCTGCATCATGGTGGCCCATCCTTCACACACCCAACCTCTCCAGAGTGAGGCAGAGCATCAGGAGTCCAGGTATGAGAAAAACCATCCCCTGCTGGACAGCAGTGTCTGGTCTTTACCCTTCATAGCTCTGGAACATTCTGTGGGTTTCTTCTCAGTTCTAAATTCAGTTAGGTCTCCCTCCAATATAACTGGGGCATTCATTGGAGAGAAGAATCCACCCTAAGTTCCAACTGTCAGAGACACACTGGCCCAGCATCTAGTTTCCCCATCATCTGTTTGTTTACTGAAATATCTCAGGATGCAGGACCAAGAACATGAAGATGGATAGCAACTCTGAAACAAGATTTCATTCTTTGTTACGCCCACTGTCCGCTGCTTTTTCTAAGGTATGTTTTTAAAAGAGATAATGTTGCCAACGTGTTTGACAAAAGCCTTTGAATTTCTGGTCCAAGACTGGGGAGATCCTGAGAGGAGCTGATAGAGAAGCCAGATGCAATGGGCAAGGTACCTGATGGGCCCAAGCAAGTCTCAGGTTCCAGTGGGATATCCATCCAGGTCCTACCTAGGCCAAAGACAACTAAGTTCATGAAGTAGCCTGAGAAATACTGCTTGACATTCAAGACCCCCACTCTTCTCAGTGCCTTAAGCTGCATCCTTCCTTCCCCTGTCCTGTTCTGAGGACTTAGACACCATAGTGCCCCAGCATATCCCCTGTAAGTGATACTCAGTATACAGAGGACAGACTAGTGAACTTGTGAAAGACACTCAGAAGGAAAGGACAGATGTTCTATCCTACGTGTGTTGCCATGCAATGATAAGCCAGCTTGATAGATACTTTCATGTCACTAAGTACCACATGTAGTTCTGCAGAAAGTTCCACAGTTTCACTTCCAGATACAGGAACTGGATGCATTGCAAGCAAGACCCAGAGAGGCGATATCCAACCAGAACTGAATGCCTTGACTTAGTATTTACACAGTTTAGGTCTGCTGTGAGTAGTGGGCCACGATGGTTCTGGAAGCTGAGTGTGTGCCCCTGAACTTCAATGAAGCACCAAGAGATAACCCATGCCATCTGCTTCACAGTTAAACTATTTTTTTTTTTTTTTGCTCAAATTCAGTGTGGTCAAAGTGCTTCTTTTCACACCACCAAAGCATCATGGGAAGACACAATAGGATAAGACAGTGCCACCTACCTATTCCTCTTAGTTTTCACACTTTGGTCCTCACTGCCATCTTCTGAACTGGATCCGTCGCTGCTTTCAGCTGAAAGAAACAGCATATTAACAGAGCTGAAGGGTCAGTCTTAGTGTTCTGGAAGCCAGCAGGCAGCTGTGATACTCACACCAACCCATCCAAAAACTAGGAAATTAAATTTCTCTTAGACACTGGCATTACTCTTACAAACTTGCTTTCTTTGATACATATGCCTTTAAATTTCAGTAGAAAAGATACCTGACTGTTGATGTCAAATTGGCCGCTTCCAGTCCCTGTGCTTCCAGAGGTCACCAGGTCTTCAGAGAGGCTGAGTGAGTAATTAAGATAAAAACCAACCACTGTTCCACCCTCAGGATCAGCCCTTCCCAAGTAGGTATGAGCACTGCCTCTCTGCCAGTTAGCCACTGAAGTGGTAGCTTCTCCATATTGGCCACCTGGTAACCAAGGCTTCCCTCCATCCACTGCAATAGTTAACAGGCCCTTTCAGCATACCGTACAATCTTCACCACAGACTTCCTGCTTCCAAAGCCCAACCATTTAAAAGATTCATTACTGTTTTCAAGCTGCATGGCACAGCCCTGGAGATACTGCATGAAATGACAGAATAGCAAACATGTATTGGTGCATTGGATGACTGTAAGAGAACAAGAATGAGTGAGAGATGGTTCTAGAGCCTTGTCAATTCTGACACACTGCATGGACTATGATCACAGTAACAAGAGGTCGCCTATCCTGTTTTCCCCCTTGTGTCTGTGTACTCCCAAATTCACTATCTCTATAAGCCAGTCATAGTGCTGACAGTGGAGAAAGGGTGCAGTCTGCTTAGCAGATGGAGGTTTCTGTCCTGCCTGGTCCCACAGTTGCTTTGCCCTAGATAAACACACAAAGACTTATTTTGAGTATAAAATGTTTGGCCGATGGCTCAGACTTCTTATTGGCTAGCTCTGTCTTAATTATTAACCCATTTCTATTAATCTTTGTATTGTCACGAGGCTGTGGCTCATCCATAATCTGGCATGTTACTCCTTCAGCAGCAGAGGCTCTCTCTGCCTTCATGGCCTCTCTCTGCCTTCCTCCCCAAGCCTTCTCCTGGTCTGGTAGCCCTGTCTATGCTTTCTGCCTGGCTACTGGCCAGTCAGTGTTTTATTCATCAACCAATAAGAGAAACATATTTACAGAAGGACATTCTTCCATCAGAAGAGTGTGCCTCTAGCTCCCCACATTTCTACTTGGGTCACACTCTTGCCTGGTCTTTTCTGGAAGGCCTAGTGTTCCTGCTCTTCTCTCTCTCTCTCTCTCTCTCTCTCTCTCTCTCTCTCTCTCTCTGTGTGTGTGTGTGTGTGTGTGTCTGTCTGTCTGTCTGTCTGTCTGTCTGTCTCTGTCTCTTTTATACTGAGATAGGATTTCATGTAGCCAAGGCTGTCTTTGAACTCCTGATCTTCCTGCTTCCACCTCTCTATCCTTTTTTTTTTTTTTTTTAAAAATAATAATACTACATTTGCCATTAGGTACTGACCTGGAAGCTTCATCTCTACTTGGGTTAGCTTTTGTAGTGCTGAAGTTGCTATGTATGTAAACTAGGGTAGAAAAGTAACCAATATTCTTATCCTGCTGTGAAATCTTCCATATGCAATAATGACCAGCTTAGCAAGATAGGCCCATTGGTGCAATAATGGCATGAATGTCCTAGAAGTAACCAACCACTTTCAAATTGGATTTAAGGATCACTCCATAAGACAGAACTGGTTCCTAATGCCATTAATGGGGCTAAGAACCCAAGATTAATTAGGTCCTAGGACCTAGGGTAGAACGTATTACTATTATTCTGCCAAATTGGCATATTAAAATGACTCCTCAAGAATTATTGTTATTCCCATAGAATAATGCATCTCTCTACATTCACAGAGAAGCTTCTTTTTAGAAGATGGTAATTAACACAAAGACCAACAACTGGCCAAAGTGCAGGAATAAGAGATTGTGGAGCATTGATCCCTAAATGGGGCACAATATTAAACACCCACAGCTCTCAAATCACCATGGAAAGTGGCTGCATGTGAAAAGATTGCAACTCCAGAGGAGTTGGATAACTAAAGCAAAACTATTTTATGAACAAAATGGCCAGTTGCTCATATGAACTAGCTGTGACCATATGCACAAGATCTATACAAGATCAAGTCAGACTAAACACCATCATAGAGTGTGTGTGTGTGGGGGGGTGTCAGGAAGTCCTGCCCCCTAGCAGAGGAGCTATTGGAAACTGATAGCTGCTTGAGAGAAGGAGAGTCAGTTTTCTTCAGGGATGTGTCCCCTGAGAGGCTATCCCTGAAAATGCAGTACTAGTGGACTCTATGGGCTATTTTGATTTGAAAAGAGAACCATGTAATTGGGAGGGAAAAGTAGTGGTAGGGGTGTGATTGCAGAGAAGGAAATGAGGGATTGGCCATGACCAAAATACTTTATACTTATATGTGAAATTTTTATCTATCAAAAATAAATTAAAAAATCAAATGCTGTACTTTTTATGCCCTGCATTTAGGATCCTAGGAATGCCTCAGTTAACCATGCTCCACCAGTCTGTCTATTCATACATAATTCTGCTCTCAATGTGGGATATGTAGCTCTTAGTGGGATTAGAGGGCCATATTCCAGAGGCTTCTGGCTCATCCATGAGACTACATGTGTCTTCTAAGTACTTCTCCTGCCTTGTGTACAAAGGTATGATTCTAGTTTGCCTTTGACAAGTGACTAATCAGTTGGTATCCACTTGTCTTTGCTATAGACTCACTTAGGGATGAGGAGACATGAAGTGGCAGTCTCATGGAGGACAGGGGCAGCTCTACCTTTCACCTCAACATACTCCAGAGAGGCCATGATGAATGATGACTTTAAATGCAAAGGCTACCTAATAATTATGCAGATACTATTCAAGATAAACATGTGTATGTAATGTTGTTTGCATTGTTTTGGAGGCCTTTGATTATTTTGAGCAATCTCAACATGAGTAGATAGTTTTTGTCCAGATATAAAAATTCATAAATCATAAAAGAAAATATTTGCAAATTTGACTGACTTTAAAAGTACAATATCAAATGGAAAGCCACACAAAAATAGGTCTATCAGGCTGGTCTCTGCCATTACCAGTGATTGCAATCATCTTCTTCACACCTGGGAGCCTATGAGCACTGCTACTCATAAGGGCAGTGTGCTGGGAGAGGGAGAGGTTGCCATCCTCCACAGAAGAGGTTGCCTCCATCCACTTCATGGATGATGGAGCAGAAACAGCTGTGGCCGTGTACAAAGAAAACAACATACTACATGAAGTTCACATGAAAAGTCAGAAGTGGTTTGAACCAGCCAGCAGCAAGCTATGCCAGTAATTCCCCCAAAAGTAGGAAAAAAACTTGAGAGTTTCCACCTGAAAATGCCCAGAATGCCTAGTTGAACCAATTTACAAAGCACACAGAGAGACAGAGAAACAAGAAAGAATTTAAAAGACTAGTCTGAAGGAAGCACACAGGCTGACTTCACTCAGATACATCAGACATGGACTAGGAACTGAAAATGCAGAAAACCTTAGTAGCAAAGCAAAGAGGAAGCTTCAGACACTAGACCTCACAATGATTTCTTAAATGGGACAAAAGCCAGGGATAAGGACACAGTCAGACCAAGCCCACTTCACAGCAGTTCCTTCTGCAGGTCCAGCCAGACACCCACAGGTACTAAGTACTGTCTTCTCTGTGGTCCCAGGGCCCATTTGGATTATGGGACCAATACAATGACAAAGAATCTCCTGCTAAGAAAGAACGTGGGCTGAGTGGGAACTGATGTTACAGGCTGCCCAGCCAGAAATATAACCAAAATGGGGGACTGGGGAGATGGCTTGGTGGTTAAGCATGCATACCACTCTTAACACAGGACAGGAGTTTGGTTCCCAGCATCCACATAGGGTAGCTCACGACAGGATGTACCCTAGCTTCAGAGGATCTGATACCCTCTTCTGGGCTTTGTGGGAGGGCACCAGGAGCCAAGGGGAGGCGACCACAGGAAGCTACTGCCAACCCCTGATAGAGCTTCTGTTAGGGAAGATGGAAAAGCTCTAGGAGTAGCTAGTGGTGATGGTACACAGCATTATAAATAAACTTAATACCACTAAATTTACATTTTAAGATGGCTAACTGGTAAGCTGCATGCTACATATATTTTCTCAGAATAAAAAAATCATGAGAAAACTGTTTTATGGAAAAGATCAAAGCTCGGGAAAAATATTGGAAAGACATTATAGTCAAACACATTAATCCCTCAATTTACAGGCATCCCAATAATTCAACAAGAAAGACAAACATGAATATATTCCCAGGAACACAAAACAAACGGCCAACAAACCCGAGAATCACTCAAAATTAAAGAAATGCCAGCTGAAATAAAGAATGGCTTTACATTAAGTTCTGGTGATGTACAATGCTGGTAGAGAGTGCGTCAGTAGGAGTGTGTATTGATTGACAGATCCATTCAGAGGAAAGTGTCACAATATTAGAAACTTAAGATACATGCATCTGATGATATAGCAATTCCAGTAATATGAAACCACACAGTAGACATTCTTGTGAAAATGTGGGCAAATATTGACATAGGCAAACACATGTTAAGTTATAGAATTCATGGAATGTTGTTTATTACCCAGCATTAAATTCCATGTATTTCTGAGACGTTTCCTTTTGGGAGTTGAGGGTTTACTTTGACTATGCAAGAATGCATCAGATACAATCTGTGGTTGAAACTTAATAGGAAATCATGGATTTAATAGTGGTAGGTGAGGCAAGTATGCATTCAAATGAGATCCTTGGGGTGGGATTTGTACCTGAGTTCCAGATAGTCGCAGTTTGTAGAGGAAGATGCAGCCACGCCTCCCTATCAACTTTCAAGGCGAGATATGTCCATGAGTACAACAGTGGTGTGACTGTTATGGGAACAACCAACTATTTTCTGGTTGAAGTTGAGGCCTGGTCTACAGAAGGGAACCTGTATTTGTTACTATAACTCAGGAAAAAATGCTTGAGACTAGGGAAATTACAGACCTCAGAGAGGAGGCTTCTATTATTATTATGTTAAATAGATGTAATGTGCCTGTCAAGTTCCTCTAAATATTTTTGCTTATGTATGCAAAATACTACTGCTGTCAGCTCACAGTCCAAGGAGCCTAATTTTGACAGTGGGCAACAGTTATTGCAGAGGTTTCATTCATGATGACTTAAACTGTCTATTATGTTGCTGTGACTTAGTGGCCTAATGCTCAGCCCTAAATGGAAGAAAATCTCTCTCTCTCTCTCTCTCTTTCTCTCTCTCTCGTGTGTGTGTGTGTGTGTGTGTGTGTGTGTGTGTGTGTGTGTGTGTGTGTGTTTCATCCCTTCCAAGGCTTCAGAGACATCAGAAGGTGTGGAAAAATTTAAAACTAGAGGAAAGGGAGCAATTCCCCCCATGCTGGACATGCCTACCACTATCTTGAAGCAGAGTAGCAGAGTAGGTGTGAGTATGCTCATGAACCTGGGCCTACACAAATTTCTTTGTGGAGGGAGAGCCTTATAATGCTCACAGGACGCTCATGATAAATTTATAAGATCTTCATGAATTCACATCATATGGTTTATTAGCCAGCATTAAATCCTTCCTTCCTGAGATTAGATAAGAGATAAGCAATTGACTGGAGTAAATCTTTTCATTATCGAATTATCGAAACTGTGCATACATTGCCCAGAGGACTGGCTACTGTAAGGCTGCCTTTGAGTTGCCCATGTAAGCAAACACAGAAAATGCATTGGCTCCCCAATCTGGCTTGGACAGTCCTTTCTCTTTTCTGCTACTACCTTCTCTGATACAAATACACTTTCCTTATGTCTGTCTGGGAAAAGTAATTGTTCTTTGGTAACAGAAACTATAATGGAAGCAGGAAGCTAACTTGTGGCAGAGACAAAAGCCAGGGATAAGGACACAGTCAGACCAAGCCCACTTCACAGCAGTTCCTTCTGCAGGTCCAGCCAGACACCCACAGGCACTAAGCACTGTCTTCTCTGTGGTCCCAGGGCCCATTTGGATTATGGGACCAATACAATGACAAAGAATCTCCTGCTAAGAAAGAACATGGGCTGAGTGGGAACTGATGTTACAGGCTGCCCAGCCAGAAGATGGATTCCATGGCATGTTTTGTTTGGTTGACCTAGGTTCCCTGCTGATATTCAAGAAGGAAGCTCAGCATTTTGGCAGAGATCATGGAAGACATATCTCCAAGATCATTAATTACCAAAGGCTTCAATAAGTGTGCTATCCATATTCTATGCTCTAATGCCACAGTGAACTTTCTAGCCTTCCTCTTCTTAGCCCAGAAATGGGTGGCTAGGCCTCTCAATTTGCTCTTCCTCCTGACTCAGGGCCTGCAACATTCCATATGTTTGTACCATATATATGAAGTCCAATGTCATCTGCCCTGTCTCAGGGGTGATCAAAGCCAGTGGCCTGGATGTCCATTGTGTTTGGTTTGCACACCTTTAGAAGGCACATGGCCTCCTGATCTGCATGTGCTCACTTGGAGGTAATGCCAAGTGTCAAGCCTGGCCTTGATTGACCTCAATTAAAGAAAGAACACCGATTGGTTTAAAAAAGAACTAAGTTCCCTCCTCCTTCCCTTCCTCTCCCTCCTTTCTTCCCTCATTTCTCATGCTAGGTGAGAAGTGGCTGAAAGTTTGGTTCTGAGAAACCACACTAATAAGGGTTGTGTGGGTCCATGTAACAGGTATGAACTGAGGACACAAAAAGTATCACAGGTTCTCTCCTGTACTGAGGAATGGGGGCTAATGAACATGGCTCAGCCCTGAACCACCTATTAGCCTTACCTGATGAATGGAGGCCAAATGTAGCTGTGAAGAAAGTGTTAGGACGGCATCCTAAGACACCCCCACCCTGGCATCAGCTTCTCTTGACTTGACTTGTTCCTTTCCTGGCTGGAGCCCCATATGAAACTCTACCTGCATTCTTCCCTCAGCTTCTTGCCAAAGTCCGTGTGGGACTCTCCCAAGAGATCATGGCTTCCTCTCCTTGCTATCTGGTATCTCATACAGAGATTGACCAATATAGACATTAGAATGGATCTTAGAAAATAAGGCTCCTGTTGCCTTCATTGTGCAAACATCAGTCAGGGTCCTGGATGATACAAAAGTTATATCACACAGAACTCAACTCCACTGTAAGCATCAGCCCCTCTCACAGAGCTGAGCAGGTGGAGTCTGTAACCAGAAACTCCAAAGTTACCCAATTCTTCTTGGGCTAATAAAGCACTCCCTTACACTTTTGGGAGGGTTCCAGCATTTGCTTTCCCATGGCCACCTGGTCCCTTTGTGATGTAGAGACCCAGTACACAGTGTCTCAGACACACAATGCCTGGGAAGTGGCCCCTTCACCAGCCACAGCTGTGTTTACCCTCAGGATGATTTTATATCCTACTTACTGAAATGCATGTCACCGTGAATCCACATTTATCCTGAATTTAAATGACTAAAATATTTGCACAGCAATTGAAACTGAGTGAGCTCTTGCTTGTCTCTATTACCCAGCAGGGAACAAGGGATTGTTAGCCAAGGGTACCTGTACCTGATTTCTCCTGTGAGACCTGACCAGGCAGCTTTTCTTCAGCTTCAGGTCAGACCCACCAGCCTTCAACTCCTGGTGCCACATATGATAGACCCATGAGCTCAGGAAATCCCTGTTCTGCATTCCTTTTTCTGTAAAGTGGGTACATTGACCATGGAAAGCAGAGATGCCTCCCAACAATGTCACCAAACTCATGTAAAGCCTGGGGATGTGTTAGGTCACTCTGAGAGGAGACTCAGAGTTTCTATGTAGTTTATCTAGTGATGGGGATTGTCCTATAACATGGAAATAGCACTGGATAATGAAAAGTGCCTAAAGAAGACAGAAGACTAATATCAGAACAGCTAGAGAAGGCTCCCAGTTGATTTGAAGATGGAGGATGAAGAAATAGACCAAGGAAATAAGAAGGTCACTGAGGTTGGAAAGAACATATACTCCTCGGATCCTCAGAAAGGACATGGCCTTACTAGCACGCAGAATACTCACATTGGACTTGTGCATTCTGGTACTGAAATCTGGTCTTTTGTTTCATTGTTGGACAACTTTTGGCAGCTTTTGCATCAGCAATTGGTGCCCAAATGCTGTGGTACCAGCCTGCAGGGCTGTGAGAATTTCAGAGCCAGTATGGGAGTTTCTTGTTACACATTTCTCTCCATCCTCTGCCAAGAGGAAGCCTGCTGCTTCTGTCCCATCCCAGGCCCCCTGTTCTCTTCAGCCACTGGGAGGAGACAGACTAGAAGGAAGAGTAGAGTGATCACTGTTGGACATCCTGCTCTCCTCTACTCCAGAGGAATTGCTCAGTAGCCAAGTATTTAATGCCCTCTGATATTTAATGCTGTACTCTGCTAGACCTCCCAATGAAAGGAACTCCCAGTGCAGGAACAGGATTCTGGGAACACATCATGTGGGCTGTAAAGACATAAAGCTGCCAGTGCACTGGCCAGATGGCAAAGAGATTCCTACCCATTCTCAGTAAGAGTGGACATTGGTGCTGCTGATTAGCACAGAAAGAACTGCACCTCTGATAGGTTTGATGGCAGTATGTCTGATGGACAAACAATGTGAGCGCCTCTGATGGGAGGAGTTTGTACAGTCCTAGAGTGTAGCAATGCGTGAGGCCTCTGCTTCTCATTTCACTTTAGTTCAATAGCAATACTACAGAGCCATAAAATATCTGGATGCATTGCAAGGTAATTAAAGAGTAATTTGGATCTTCTCTGGAATCCCTCAGCAAGGCTAGGAGAATGAAAAGGTGGATCCCTCCTTCCCTGATGAATGACAAAGGATAAGCACTTGAGCCATGCTCAGTAAGCTGACTAATCCTGAGAGCCCCTACTCCCCTGGCTAACATCATGAATGCTCACACCACACACATACACACACATTAATTCACTCACACTTGTATATACATACATGTGTACATTCATACATACAAAAACACATACATACATTCATATACATTCACTTGCACTCAGCCAGTCACATATACACACACACCACACACATACACATACATGCATGCATACTCAGACACACACATTCATATAAACACATATACACACATGCACTCTCATATGTATACAAACATAAACACATAGACATGTCCAAACTCATATTCACACATACCATACATACACATATTCATATACAAATATATTCACATTTACACAAGTATATGCACTCTCACATGCATACATATATGCTCACATTCATTTATGCACACTCATATTCGTACAAATACACATGTATGCTCACACACTCACACACAGACATACATACTACACATACATACTTACCCAAACATTCACACACTCAGACACACACAATCCCATACACACAAATACATATATGTATACTCCTATGCACATACACTCATATATAGTAGCACATATATGCACACGTACACCTAAATATGTACACTCATACACACACACATTCACACACATATGCACACACATATATACAGACATACGTATACATACATGAATTTCACACACATTCATAGACACTCACACATGTCAACATTCAGACCCACATGTACACATTCTCTCATACACATTACATATTTGTCTCTCACACACTCACGTATGTTCACATGCATAAATGTTTCCAAACTTACACACCAAACTCATGTTCTCTCTCTTCTCACACACATACTCTCACATCCGTATGCACACACATCCACACGGTCACACCTTCTCCCTCTTCCTCTGTCTCTGTCTCTCTCTCACACATACACACACTGCCTGATGTCAGTTAATGTAGCTGACGTTGTACAAAGGTCACTCATTTTATTTGCCTCTTGGAAACCAGAGTGCTAAATTGTTCTGTTTAGAATAGAAAGAAACATAAGTCAATACACTCTAATCCAGACTGGATCACAACTGAACAAAATATAAAACAAAAGTTGCCCCCTGAGAGCCAACTCCCTGGAGCCTGTTAATACTAAGAAAGCCACATCCTCAGTGAAGAACCAGCACCCAGAGAAGGGGCCATGAGGCTGTTGTGGGCTGGAGAGCATCAGCTCTTCCCTCTTTCATTAATTAATTCTCCAAAAACACCTTCTGCCCTAGATGCTTGTCAGGCATCGTGGAGTTAGAAGTTCCAGTCTCAAAGTACAAGTCTACCTGGCAACTAGAAATTGTAAATGGATGACATTTGCATGTCTTTTAGAATCATGTGCAAAACTGCCCACTGTCTTGTGGTCTTCTCTTAAAGATAAAAATGCCCTTGTGATCACACATTTCAAAATTACCTGGATATCCTTCTCAGGGGTGTACTGTGCCCAGGTTAAGCTACTCAGACATTCCTGGGTGTGTCCGTTAGACTTGACACTCTGCATTTGTCTCTAGGAAGTGTGATCCTCGTTGGTGGGAGAAAATGGAGCACAGACCTATTTGACCTTGGTGACTGGGGTTCCTTTCCTCTGCCCATGGCCCCCTTCCCAGACAACCCTGTAGAGGCTCTGGAGTCACCTCCCTGTCTCTTCAGATCTGGCCTGATTTGGTTCAAACTACAGAAGTAGAACAAAACTATGCACTCAACTCTTAATAACTTCATTTCTTTCTCATTCCTGTCAGTCCTTTGGGCAAAATCAAAAGAGCGCATGCAGGTTTCTAGAAGTCACATCTTTTAAAAGGTGCAAAGAGCATCATCACCATCCATGGAGCAAATGAAGTCATTGCCAGGGAAAACCGTGCCAACTGCTTCTCAGAGGATCTGAAATCCTCCTGCTCTTTCTGGCCCGAGCACCTTCCCTTGTCTGAGAGCCAGGAGAGACTGACCTGCAGGGCTTGTAAAGATTCTCTGGTGATGAAAATGTCCCCTCTAATTCAGATGTTACTTCATCAAAAGGGAAAAACACAGTCACAAGTCCAGTTTTGTCGTCCCTGAACACAGGGACATTTTAACATTTTTCTTTTATTTTTTTCCGGTAAAATATACACCTAGAACATCTTTATTTTCCCATCATCAGCAGGAAAAACTCTCTGGGGAATGCTCCTCTTAAGTGAAATAGATACACTACATTGTTGTTTCTCATTAATTTAACACCAAATTCAGTTTCCTATGAGCAATCACTTCCATGTCCCTCAGTACTGTGAAGAGAGCTAAGAGGGGCTTAATAGGCAGCCTTCTAAATGGCTCTGATTTAACCATCAGTATAAGCTGATGTCCTCTTGTTCAGGTCCAGATAATGTGAAATAAAAAAAAAAATCACAACAAACCTTATAAAACACCTTCTAAGATTAAACAATGGCTTCCTTTTAAAAAGTCAAGATCCCATGCCTGTCATTCTGGCCTTTTAGACTGCATAACCACTCTCCGAATGGAAGATAAGGCCAGTCTGTTGTGGGCCTGTAATCCCATCCACTTGGACAACTGAGGTAGAGGGATTGAAAGGTCAAAGCGTTTTGGAGCTACAGTACGAGTTCAAGGACATCCCAGGCAACTTAATGAGACCCTGTTTCCAAATAAAAAGTAAAAAGAGGCTGGGGGTATAGCTCGGTGGTCAGTAGAACACTTGTGTTGTACAGTCTCCAGCACACCCCTGGAACTATGGGGAGTAGAGCTTCCCCATGCACCACTCATAAAATATGCATCTGCTTCCCTGGAAAGGATACTGGGTGCTCTTCTCCAACTCTTAATGAGATAGGACTCACAAGCTGGTCAGAAGCAGCCACTTCCTTGTCTGGAAGTCCCTTCTACAGGACAGAAGACTCCTTGCCCCATCTATCTGTAGGCAATGACCCTCAGCTAGACTGATCCATGGGGTGGAAGGAAACACACTCTCATTTGCCTACCTCTGCTCTCCAGTGCAGATGAGCAGGTGTGTGAAATGAAAGCCAAAGGACAGCTAGTGGCCATCTGCACTGTCCCTGCACTAATGACCTCATGGAATGCAATGAGAAGCCTAAGCCCACCACCTGAAAGGGTCAAGTGTCATGAAAACCTAATTTGTGAGTCTGCAGTCCTCAACCAAACTCCATTATAACCCCTTCCTAATGTAACCAGAAACAGTAGCAACTCCTGCTCCTGACCCCCAGCAGAGCACAGCCCTTCCACAGAGCCACCAAGATCCCTGTTAATTACTTGCTGAGGCCTCCAGCTTGCGTTTGTGGGGTGGGTCCTCGATGATCCTCTTGAGGTCCCCATGATTCTCCAGGTCCACTGGCTTCTCCCAGACTGACAGCTGCATGGTCGGGTTGAAGAAGAAAACCCGGTCATCACCTGTCCAGACCACACACCTGTGAAAGTTGAAAACTCGCCTCAGTCACTTTCAGAGACAGTTGGAGAAGAGCAGTGCCTACACCCCTCTCTTAGGATGCCTTTCAGGACTGAACTCTATGAGTTGTGAAGATCAAAAATGATGGCGGAGCCCTTCCTTGGGCACAGGGTGTGCTCCTGTTCACACTCTTTAGTTTGGTTAATGGGTTTTATTTTCATCCCCTTTCACCAGCAAGGATTCCAGGTTCAGAGATGCCAAGAGACCTTCCAAGACCACAGAAAGCCACACCCTTCCCAGTTCAGTATACTGCCTGACTGAGTTCAACGATACTTTATCTCAGACCTGGGCACCTGTGTCCTCAGGTCCAGGTGACTCTTTCATTGTCTTCCCCACTCCACCCTGCACATCTATCAAGGAGTACCACCTAGCTGAGATGAAATGGACCAACCGACCTTTCCACCAAGACCTTTCTGCCCACCATGCTCACTTACACAAGAGCCTCACACTTTCATATATAGACACCTAAAGTAGATGAAAGGAATGGTGTATTGTTTTGAAACACCTTGAGAGAATAAAAAACAGAGATAGACACAGAAAAAGAGACCCCTGGCCACTGGCCTTGTATGTCTCCTGTTCATAGGCAGCTACAAAGAATAAGCTTGACCAAGGTCCATTTCCTATCCAGGCACCCCTTAAAACTTACCTTGGGCAAGGCATCCCTCCCTGGCCTCAGCTTTCCATAGTAGTCTGTGAGGCCTCTAGTTCTTCCCCATGATTCTCTGTGCTACAGGAAAGGGTAGGACAGGCTATGCATACAAAAAACCCTGTCCAAGAGAGGACCCCCAGCCACCTGGAAAGTATAGTGAGACACTGCTGGGCTTTCAATATCTTATTCACATATCACTCTAGAAGGCTAGACATGGGTGTTTGCATAGAAGCATCTGCTCCATGCTTAGGCTAGTTGTCTTTGTCCCAGGAGCTTTGTTAAGTGCCCAGAGCTGGTTCCTATGTGCTAGCAACTGACTGCACTGGGATCCTAATGACCTGAGGCAGCCCATCAGATATCTTGACCAGCAAGGTTCCATGGTGGAGCAGATAGAATGAGTCTTCAAAATATCCCCATTCAGATCCTACAAATAGTCTGCCTCGTATGACAGAAGGACTGAGATCTTGAGATAGGGAGATGTCCTGAGTCATAGATGGGCCACATATGTCTTCATAGAGTCCATATGAGGGAGGAAGAGACTTGAGGTTAGAATTAGAGAACACATACAAGCACACGTGCACATGCTCACACACACACACACACACACACACACACACACACACACACATGCATACACACATGCATACACTTTCACACACACATGCATACACACATGCATACACTTTCACACACATGCACACACACATGCATACACTTTCACACACATGCACACACATGCACACATTTTCACACACACACACTCACATGCAGAGAATAATGGGGAGGTGCCACATTAATGGCCTTGAAGGTTAAAAAATAAGCCCAGAAATCAGGTGACCCTAAGAACCTTGACTAGACAAGGACATAAATCTGAGAGCTGGCCCTCCAGGCATGCCCATTGTCCTTGTTTCCATGGTGTTCCAGACTCTGCTTCTCTGAGGAATCTGTAGCCTGGACCCAGGACAGAACAGTCTAGAGAGTAGATCCTTACTGATCCATGCATAGCTGTCCAGGAATGCTTTTGTCCATATCTCATTTCTCTCCAGTAGTAAAGGTGTCAAAGGGGCCACTTTCTCCAGCAATAGCTAGTGACTTGTAAACTCCACAACCATCAGAAGCTGCTCTTTGTAGACCAACTGATGGGACTTCACCCTTGGGAACTCTCAGGTTGGTGTCAGCATCCATTAAGCACCACCCAAAATCATCAGCTATGTGTCCAGAAGCTTTGGCTACAATGGCTTGGTCATGATACTTAGAAGAACACTGTGACCCGTCCTCTCATCCTCCTGTTCTCCAGCACTGGGCTTTGCTCATGCCCTTCCAGGGAACACAAGATGGCCTAACTTTACCATCATCATCAGTAGGAAAGGGCAGTGTCAGCTGTTTTATTCTGAGCGTCCACCCTTCTGGGAGAAATGGAAACATGGAGAAGGAGCATTGTGTCCTGTACCCAAGGCCTTGCCTTCATACTACCTTGGTCCGTGGCAAGCTCAATGAGATAGGTTCCCTGACCTCCTCATTGGAACTTGGAGGGAGGCTGTGTGGTGTACAGTACAGAAGCTAGGGCATGAGAAGTCTTGCTGAGTGTCTCACTTTTAGTTCTTACTCTTAAATAAGTTGCTACCAGGATTCTGATCATAGTCACTGTTGTGACCCCTTCCTGCAGATCTGTTTTATTGGGTGGGGATGCACAGGAATCTGGCTGCTCTGGCATGGCTTTCTGGAGCCCTTCATTGTCTGAACATAGTTAAAAGGGGACAGTAGCTGATCCAGAACACAGTAGGGCTCCACAGATATGCCCTGTCCTCTGAATCCTGGTCTTTTTCTTCTCCTTCCCTGGAGACCCATCAGATAACATGTAGCTGTTATATCTGTGCCCCATTCACTGTGTGTGGGGAGCCTCATGCAAGATAATCCCCATGCTGAGGAAGGGCTAAGCTTCCAGGGGAATTTGGTGGCAGCAGCTGAGGTAGCAACAGTGGAGGTAGGCCCTTATCTTCCCAATACCTTCTGCTTGGTTTTCAGGTCCAAGGCCCAGGCTCTCCCAGTAGGGTCTGCCATTGAGGTAAATGATGAGAAATGCTCACTGAGAAGTATGCAGCCAATTACCATCTGCTGGTCTGAGGAGGCACTGGCATATTTAATTTATGCCACAAATGCAGAGCTATGTGAATGATATTTACTGGGGAACAGGACTTGGGAGAAGGGGGCAGAGGACCCAGGAAGGGAAGAGGCGCAGGTGAATGTCAACTCTCAGAGACAGAAATCAGGAAGGTGAGGGGGTGGGGGGAGGGGCACATGCAGCAGCCTCAGCTAATCCCAGCCCCCCACAGAGTTCTAGCAGGCTCTCTTAATGTGGAACAGATGGAGCTCTGCAGGTGGTCTGCAGAAAACCCCCTAGCTATCCAGAAGGCTGAGGGTGACACACTACCTTCTGGAAAGGCTCTGGTCAGAGAAGGGGCTTGGGCACAAGAGGACTAGAGTAGAGAGAAGCTGAAATCATGTGAATGAAAACAATCTTCTGCCTCGGGGTTGAGATGAGCAGGGATCCTGCCCCAGAGTGCTGGGTTTTAATCACCAAAGGCTGTCAGCTGTGAACCCTGGGCTGCCACACAGAGATTTCCCATCAACTGGAAACTTGGCTCACAGTAAATTAATTGATCCAGAAAAGGTGGGTACCTGGACCTGGACAAGCAGCTTCCACGATTGGTGTAGACAAGCACATCTAGATCTACATAGGTGGTCCAGGAAGTTATGTGTTAGAGGGTTAGGAGTCTCTACTACTGACGGCCCCCTAGGCCTTAGGCTGAACAACAGATGAGAGCTGCTGGGCACAGGGTCTCCAGTGGAGGGAGCAAAAGGCAGGCTGTGCAGGTTAGAGTGGCCTCCAGAAGGGGCCACCTGAATCTCACCACACACCAGAGCAATGCAAGGGGGCTGGGCTCATAGTCTTCTGCAACTTCGCTCCTTTCCTTCAAGTCAAAGATGCAAGGACCCTGGAGGACACATATCTCAAAGTCTTTCTGCTGGGAAGCCCAGCTCAGCATCTCTGGGTTCTCAGGTGTCTCCTCTCTACCTCCCAAGCTCCTTCATCCACTAAGGAAACAGACTTCACACCTGAAGATTTACATTTATTTGGCCAAATTACCCCCAGGCCTCATTTTCACAAAAACGAATCTTTGTTGCACATTCTGAGTTTTGTGGGAGGGGGTGGTGGTGCTCAAATGCAAAGCCACACCAGTGCACCCCACCTCAAGAAGAGCTGGCTCTCTGTGATGCCTCAAGGAGGAGGGAACATCGCCTGCTTCCCATCTCGCCACCACCAAATTTCTAAAGCCAGGGAGGAATGGAGCTAATTAGAGACTTAATGGAGCATTAGTGTCTAGGGGGAGGAGTGACAATTAACACAGTACACATTTATATCCTGGCTGCAAAGAACCAGTTCCTGTGCCCGGGGGAAGCATGTGGAATTGAACTGCAGGACCAGTGACAGGTAAATAGATGTGGCTCCCAGGAGGAAATCTGCCCAGCCACTTGTTCCAGTTGGTTTCAACTAGACGGAGCTGGCTATGACATGCAAAATTAATTTTATGTTTCATTTTATGCCCATTTTAAGTACATGGATAGCTCCCCTTCTCTAATCCATACCACATAATTCCTGGATGGCAGCCATATCCCTCTTCTCAAAAAAATGTCCCTAGATCCCGGAGGATGTAATTAGTGAACTGAAGTTACTTAAGTCTGATACAGGATCCCCACACTGAGAAGCCCCTTGTGTAGAGATCTGGTGGTGGTGTTTTGTTCTAGAAAAGAGTTTTTACCTCAGAAATCTACGGGACCTCCTGTAGTAGTTCAGTCCTTATCCCTAGCATAGGTGTGGACTTTGGGAGCCCAATCTACATACAGGGATACTCCCTGAGCCAAGACACACGGGGGTGGGCCTAGGCCCTATCCCAAAGGATATGATAGACTCTGATGACACCCTAGGGAAGGCCTCACCATCCAGGGGGAGCAGAAGGGTTATGTGATAGGTAGGGTTTTAGTTGGGGGATGGTAGGGGGTATGGGAAGGAGAGGGAACTGAGATTGTCATGTAAAACAATCTTATTTCTAATTCAAATAAAAAAAAGAAGAGGATTTTTAGTAATAAAGTCTCCCTTTGAACCGCAAGTTCTGAGGTGTGGGAGAACCACTGCTGCTCAGCCCACTAAAGTGGGAAATTGAGTCTGGACTGCGGCCTCCATGAACCCTGGACAAACATATTTGTGGCTTCTTGCTCTATGGACTCTGCCCGCCATGCTCTGTCCATGACTTCTGGATGAAGCTTGGAACTCACTGGCTCTGTTTTGCCACCAATGGACAAGCAGCTCCCCTGTTCCCTATGCTGTTCTCCCTCTGCGGCTTCATCTATACAGGGTACTGACCCGGACAGGGTTGTGGGTCCTCTGTGGCCCAGTTGCAGGAGAAGAAGAGGACCATGAGGCTAGTGGGAGGCTGATTAAGATGAGAAGGACATGCTTTGCAACTCAACCACTTTGGCCATGCCCCACTCCATTTACTTCAGAGTGAGTTCATGGGGAACAGGAGCATTGTATCTGACACTCAGGACAGAGAAAAAGGGCAGCTGACACATGACTGTTAGCCACACTGTGCTTGAGAATGTTTATAGCTTTGTAACATGACTGTCCCATCCCCTATACTAAGGAGGGTATAATGTGGAACTGAGGCCCAGCTTTTGAAGGCAAAGCCTCAACACCTTTCATGTGTTTCTTTCTCTGCACCTTACTTTCTGAGGTGAGAGTGGGAAGGGGTGAGGAGAGAGAGCTATGGAAGAGTTGACAAAGCCCTGCCTGCCTGCCTGCCTGCCTGCCACTCACATGCCTTCTACTGTGGTACCCAGAGAGGCCACAGGAATGGTTCCTCAAGGTGTGCCAACCTGCATACACAGGGCTTGCCTTTTTTGGCTTCTTTGTCCTTGACAAGTCACAGTTAGCTATCTTTAGCTGTTTCCTTTACTCAGATTTCCTCATTCTATGAATGACCAATTAGGAGTGGCAGACCTGCAGTTAGTTTTGGGTCTTTCAGAGTGTTGGCATGGGCCCTCATCTCTACACATGGCCCAGGCTATCTCCAAAGAACCATGGCAGGGGTCCAGAGCTGCCTAAAGGATCTTTCTTGTGAGGGCATAAAACCAGTCTCCTTTGCCTTTCTCTACCAGGGTCTCAGCTTTTCACAAGCTACAGGGCTTTTTTTTTTTTTTTTTTTTTTTTTTTTTTTACAGCTTCCCTGACCTTTGACCTCCCTACTCAGTCTAAGACAATCAGAATCACAGATGAAATGCCACAGTGGATCCTACAGGCCTAGCACTGTTTCAGGACTCTAGTATATCTTCATGGAGATTGATGAAACACCTGGAGCTGGGAGCTGCTCATCCTCTCCTTCACCCACCCAGGAGGCTACCTCCAGAGGCCACTTAAGCCTGGGTCTAAGTGGTGGCTTCCCCCTGCCTCCTCCTCCATCTGCAATAACTAAGCACTTTGACATTTAATTCAGCATTCAGCTCCCCTCCCCAGCAGTAACACCTTACCTGTCCCTTCTCTGACATAATAAAAGGCTCAATTATGCAAAGGGGACAAAGTGACATTTGGTTTCCCTTCAGCAGTATGTACTCAAAGAAGAGTGATGCTTGCTCTCAGCTGAGCGAGCGTGATCACATGTCACATGAAAAATTTTCACTGCACTGATGTGGCCCAGCCCGCTTCTCCCTTAATAACTGTGGTTCCTAATCACCTCCCTCTCTCTAGTCAGACATCCGTATGTGTCACACCTGGGGAACCACTCCCTTATCTCTGAAGCAGTTCTGCCAACATCATCCAAGAACATGTTTCCGTGCAGACCCCTTTAAAGTCAAACAAACACAACATTTACATACACACCCTGTGATTCTACTTTAAAAAAAAGTTATATGCAATTAATTGATAGTTATGGTATTCTTAAACTATCAAATGAAGTCAGGATAAAAGCCATTCTATTAACATGAAACCAGGAACAAAGAATGTGCCTAGGATGGCTAACTCCACTCTAAGAGCCATACTCGTAGAAACTCTACCCAAACACATCTCTAACCCAATGTGGACTACCCACCATTGGCCATTCAGTGGTACAAGAGGCACCAGACTGGCAACATGCATGCTCACTGGCCTAGTACTCAGCTCTTTAACTGTCCGTGCCTCTTAGAACAGGAACCAGGAATGAGGGATGGGCCTTGGTAGGGCTGGTGCCTGTGACAGCACCATGTCCCTTGACACCTTGGCAGCACACTTCTTTCCCTTCCCACATCACTTCACGAAGAACTTTGGTGATAACTCACTGATAAAACTTGAACTACATCAATCCCGACTTTCTTAGAAAAGTGAAATGTTCGCTACACATAGTTTAAATTTCATGAAAATAGCTAATTATTTATAAATCCATAATCTCTAAAAAGACTCTCAGATGCTAATTAATCATTTATGTTGACATTTATTGCCCTTTGAGCTAAAGCCTCATGGATTTTACACTTTGTTTAGCCATTACCTTTGAAATGTCCCCGTGTCATCAATAATTGCAAGAAAAGTATTTCAGTGTTAAACAGAAGAATGGTTCAGTTCCCTCGGCAACACCAGGGGTACACGCTCAGCCTCCTCATGGGTGAGGCCTCACTTTGTGTGGAAGTGGATGCACACACTTTGCTCCTCAGCATCTTAAAATCTGTGTCTGGATTCTGAGTTCCTTCAAAACACCCAACAGCACTGAGCTCCCCGCCCTTCTGAAATGGAGATTTGGAGCCAGGAAACATCTTTAATGGTTAAACTGGCACCCACCATGAGAGGAGAATGGGCAGAACTCTGGATCCACTCTTATTCAGGGATTGACTTTGTGTTTCTAGGGTTACACCAATGGGTCTGGGGAAACCATCTGTCTGGCCATCTCTTGGTAATTAGACTATAGGAGGGGTATCCTACGTATTTATGAAGGCCTTGGGGTGCTCTGGCCCACTTTTGGCTTACTTAGTTTTTAGCATAGAGTGGCCCTATGGGAAGGGCCCTCTCACAATTTTAAAGCAATTTCTTTAACCTGACCAGATCCTTGGGTGTTTTACACAGGGTGGATGCAAACAAGAAACACAGTGCAAGGTTTAAACCTTCAATCTTTGCTCAAAAGTCCCCCATGCTTACTGGAAGTCCTATCAAACATTGTTTCTCAGCTCAGTTTGCTAAAGAGTTGCCTAGTATTTTTCAACACCCTGCTTGCTATGGTTTCAGCCTCCCAGGCAGCTCTGGGGTTCAGGGTGATGCCTCCTGCATCCATGCCAGCTCTGACTCTATGGAAACTCCCAGCTATGGATCTCCTTGTTCTGAGATTTCTGTTCTTCTGGCAATGTGTCTCTTTCCAGGATCTGAGTCAGACTGGCTGTTAATATCTTCCCACTGATCTTGCTGGTCAAGTCCTGTGCTTAACTGGCCATCAACCTACCAGGCATGAGATGCTCTATCATGGGACCAAAATGAACAAGATTTCCCTGGACACAGGAAGAACACTTGGGTGACTGGTTAGAAATAGGGACTTGCTCTGGGAGCCTCTGGAGCATCTCCTGTCACTCTGCTTTGTGTCATGTCAGCTGACACCCTACCTGATGTCTTGTTACCTGCAGTGACTGCAGAAACCTGGGCTTCTGTAATTTGATTCCCAGAGACTTGGCTGCTGCATTTTTACATGCAACTTCAACAGGCAATGATGTGCCCTGACCCCAGGTGCAGGACCTTGTCGTTTGTCCTGCTTTACTGCCTGCCACAGAAATGTCTGGGTCTCAGGGTAGCAAATGGCCAGTGCCCCCCTCCCCAGGGGAGCTAACAGAAAACTGTGGCCTGCCCACAGCCAATAAGTGCACCTCCAGGAGATGCTGTAGGGGTGACTGTGACCTCAGCCTCCCACTGCTGAGACAGAGACTCCAGAGTTCCCTGGGTTTGAGCAGTGATTGCATCCACATCCATAGAAGCTGGTGATGGGGTATCACCACCTCCAATGCTGCACTTATCCTGACTCTGCTTACATCAACCAAAGAGTTTCTGCACTCTGATTTGAATGGAGTTAGTTCAAGGTGGGTGTCCCTTTCTGAGGTGAGGGTGCCATTATACCACTATTGCAAATGGTGTATGTGAACAGAAATAGCTAAAGGAGACATACTGCTGGTCCTGCATCTCTGGTACTTCCCAGAGTATCTGGCTGACCAGGGACAACATGACATTGGTGAACCCAAGAGGGTGATGGCAGCAATGACTTGAGATAATAGAGATGATTTTCATGAGGAGGAGGGCCACCCCTGAGGTGCATGCACACAGCTCCACATGTGGAGGAACTCTACTTTTGGGGAAGACAGCCATGGCTTCACACATGGAGAAGCACCAGCCCTGAGCAGACTGCCATCAGGAAGAGTCTGGTCCCTAAGACACCATACATGTGATGCCAGGACTAATGAGGTTATCCTCCAGGTACACACAAAGTCCATCTCAGCCACACTAACGGCAGAAGTGAGAACTGGAAGCTGCTATTCTCAAAGGAGTATCCAGGCTGCTCTGCTTCTCAGAGCAAGGAAGAATCCTGTCTCCAGTCTGGTGTGATCTTCCAACACACACACACACACACACACACACACACACACACACACACACACACACACACACACACACACACACACATCCTTTGCTAAAGGGCCATGGTATAAGGCAAGATACTCTAAATTAAGCAAAACTGAAATTAGGAACACACAAAGCAAAGGGTACCAGGGAGAAAGCACCGCCCTCCTCACCCTCTGTAATACTGCACAGATCCCAGTGAGAAGGCCTAATTCAGATTGCTCCATGGAATGCAGCCCCGCCATCCATGTAGCCATCCATGTGTAAGGGTTTAGTGCTTCTCTTATGGTAACCTGTGCACTGCCCAAATGGGCTCTGCTGCAGTCCCAAAACTATCAGCTTGTCAATCAGAGAGGAGAGGGCCAGGAGCTGCCCTCTACCAGCCTAAGGCAGCAGGACAGCAGGGATTTTGTATATCCAGTGGTGCTTCTGGCTCTGTCCTTCCTTTCAGGCCTGAACCATCTCCAGCTGCAGCTCACAACCATGTTCCTACTCAACCCAGCTAACCAGATGAAGGGCTTCCTCCCCACTGGCACCACAATCTTGCTCATCCCATCTTCTAGAAGAATCCTAAACTTGGGGGCTCCACTCTCAGAAGCCTACAATAGTCTCATGTGGTCCTGGGACAGAACTGCTGAGATTCCTGGGACCTAATGAGTGACAGGAGTATGTTTTGTCCTCTGACCACACCTGAGTTCTTGTTAGTATGTTCAGGATGGGAACTTGTGTCCATAGATCATGATATCCCACTGTGAGAACTTGAAACTCCACCATAACCTCCCACGGAAGCAGGATTGAGTTTAGTCACTTGGCCCAAGACCTATCCAAATATGTCTTCATAGGGACACCAGCATAGAAATAGAACAGCAAACTGGGCATCTTCCGAGTATGAAAATATGTTCAGTTGCCAGGCATAGAAGCATTAAGCCCTGCCCCACCCTCAGGGCCTTGTGCTTCTCTTCCATCTCATAGCTCCTGAGTCATATCCTTTATAATAAAGCTGCAATCATAGCTAATCACAGTTAAGCACTTTCCTGAGTCCTGTGAGTCACTTGGAAGAATTGTCACCAAATCCAGGGGAAGCAGTGGGAGGCCCTAGATTTGTAGTCAGCTAGACTGACTGTAAGTAGCCTGCTGAGGCTGCCTGCTGACTAGCATCTATATGAAATAGTCTCTCGGGACTGAGCCTTTAAGCCCAGAGGTCTGATGTCAACTTGTAATCTAGTATCTAAAGTTAGAATTAAACAACAGACTGTGAGAACACTGTGGTCCGTGGGCTTGGGGACGCAGCACCCAATCACTCCCAGAGACAAAACAGAAGGTGGGGAACAGGAGGTCACTAATGCTGCAATACAGACACTACTCTGCAAAGAGAGAAAGGGTACCCTTTCTCTGAGCAGGGTAGATAACCAGCTCATGGCTACAAAGTTCAATAAACCCTGCACAATGAGCAAGTCACTCTTCCTGACACATGCCATTGCTGTTCTTAGAGATTGGCTGTATCCCAATGGCTCTATTGCAGACCCCAGGAGGCACATTACCCTGAAACCCCACTGCAACCCCCAGAGGGCACATTACCCCAATACCCCCATTGCTGTTCCTGCAGGGCACATTACCCTAATGCCATCATTGCTATTTCCCTTAGTTGGATTTAGCATTTCCTCCCAGCTGTATATTGTACTCCAATTGTCAGGTTTTAAAACTAATTTTTACTATAATAACCTTTTTATCCCAGTTCCAAATTACTCCATTAGAAAAGGGCACTTTTAAAAACCAAAGACTGTGGCTCCCTCGTGGAAGGTGCTTTGGAGGAAGGCATACTCAGAGAACAGGAATCCTCTCAGGGCAGCTGGAGAGAGCCAGGCAGGGCTTTAATTAACAGTTACTTCCTGATGCTCCTCCTTAGCAGAGGGGAGAGAATCCTTAGCAGCTCATGGCATGCTACATTTACCTCGAGCCGCTGACTCACTGATCTATATGCAACAGCATTGCTGTTTTAATTCATACAAATATATCAGGACAGAGAAACTCATCATTTAAGCGCCATTTTCCTTTCTGCAGATGTGACAACAGTGGAGAATTATTCCTGCCCTGGGGTGGAGATTTTGTTTTATTAAGCATGATACACCTAAAGAACATGCACTTTCTCCCTGGTGACATTAAGCAGACTCTGGGACAGGCAGGTGTGTTTTATAGATCTTGATTTTAGAGATGTCTTACCAGGGAGATCCGGGCACATGTGTGGAGGCCACTGGTCTGTTGCCTTTTGCTGCAGTCTCCTCCCCTCTTACCAGCATGGGTGGAGGCTCCTTTGAGTGAAAGAGAAGGAGAGAGATGAGTGTTTTAATTCTGAACACTCTCTCAGTTCCAGTAACAAAGTGGAAAGTAACCAAGTCCCCAGACAGACAGCTGAGTTTGTCTCCAGCAATGACTACTGAGTAAAGCATCACAGAGAGAGAGGCTCTTCGTTTGGGAACTCACAAGAAGGTTTGAATTGACAATGGACTACACTGCATACATATGTAGAGCAACCCACAAGAGGCAGCTTCTAGAGGCCCCATTTGTCTGCTCTCAGATCCAGAGGATCCAGAGACAAAAGGGAGTCACGAGAGTACTGCACATTAGTGGGGCAGGGTAGAAAAACATCACTGAGCTCCTATCCAGGACTCATAGGCTGGAGTCACTGTGCTATGAAATCCCTATGTTCAGTGACAGAGAGCCCCCATGCTGCAAGGTTTTCTAGATACAGCCAAGGCTGACATTTGGGTCCATTATGGCAGAGGCAGTGACAAGCCTTCTCTATCCTAGGCTGGCCTGGAACTCATTATATATCCTAGGATAGACTCAAGCTTGCAGTGAACCTCTTGTCTCAACCTCTTGAGTACTGTCTTCCCAGTCCCAGCCACCATACCTGGCTCAAGATGCCACCCTTAAGTGAAAAGAGGCCTAACAGGTTTGGCAGCTCTGAGGGTGGGGGTACCCGCACCTTTCTGGATCACTTTGTTCAGATAGCCCTCAAGGGGTCATTTTTCAAGGTACACGTGATTCCCATGCTCAGCTGGGTTTGAAAAGTGTGACTTTCTTTGTCCTCTTCTAGAAAACAAAAGCTGTTTGTACCTCCTAGAAGGAAATGAAAATTTATTCTGTCCAGTCCCAAACAGCAGCAAATGGGCCCTTCTCTGTGTTCATTTCAGATGGAACTAGGGCTAGGGCAGGGAAAGCAAATCTTGTTTGAAATTAAAAACTCTGGGCCAATATGGACCCAAAGCCAAGACTTGGACAGTCATACTTAGCTTTCCTACTCAAGACAGTCATGAATTCTTGGTTCAACAATGGGCTAAAGCCTAATTCCCACCATGAAAGAGCAACATCAAGAGAGGAGGTTTTTCAAAAGTAAACAAGCATTAATACTATGATGCCACGGTTCTAGGAAAGAAAGGTATGCAGAAAGTATAAGTTCTATGGATAAGGACCTTTCTGGACCCCACCCCACCCCCAGCAGTTTGCAAGGCTTCAATATCAAACTCAGACCACACCAAAGATGATGGCCTCTTTTTCTGTCTGGAAATTCAGATGAGATTAAAGGGCAGGTGTTGTTTCCAATAACAACCTGTTCTCAGCTGAGGGTTACAAACCTGAATATCACCTTGACATTTTTGAACCTGATTTTACCAGCAATGATGCCAGTGAATTTTAATGCATGTACAGGAAAATATGACTGCCCACTTGCCCAAACTAATCAAAATGAAGCTAGTAGTCATCCCAGTGGCAGAAACACCCAACACAAGCTCAGTGTGAGAGAGGCAGAGGCACCAGTGACCAAAGCCCAGGACAATGCTGCAGCCACAGCTGGTTTTCCTTGTCACTCTTCTGAGTAGGGAGAAAGGGGTGCACTGAGTTATGGATACTCTAGTTATAAAGTTCTAATGTAGTGAGAAAGAACCCTGAGTTACTATAAAAGTCAAGAGCAGTGGTGCTCAACCTTCCTAATGCTGCAACCCTTTAATACCGGTCCTCATCTTGTGGTGACCATAAATTTACTTTATTGCTACTTAATAACTGTAAGTTTGCTACAGTTATGAATTGAAATGTAAATATCTGATGCGAAGATGTCTGATATGTGACCATCCCTCTTAAGGGGTTATGACCTACAAGTTGAAAGTTAAACCAAGAGCTGGAGCAACGGCCCAGAAATTTAGAGTACACATTTTTCTTGCAAAAGATCTGAATTTGGTTCCCAGTGCTTTGGGCAGCTGACAACTGCCTGTAACCCCAGATCCAGGGAATCCAACGCCCTCTTCCGGCCTCCTTAGGCACCCACAGTCACATGTACATATCCATACACAGACACATCATTTAAATGTTTTAAAAATCTTTTTTTTTTTAAAGAAGGAGAAATCCCGAAGAGGTAACTCTGCCGAGTGTAGCTCTTCGGCAAAATCTTAATAATACAACAAAGCTGCTTCATGTTGAATGTGTTATAAAAAGAACCAGCCAGTCCCTCCCAACAGGGAAGGACAACAAGCCTGAGATGGGAACAGATGGCCACAAAAAGCACCTGCCCTGTTCTGGTGTGGGGATAAATCTGAGAAGGTGAATGAAGCTTGTACCCATGATGCACCTGTGTGTGTGTGCATTCTGTGTCTTCCTGGGGTCTCTCATAGCCTCTGCTCTTTGTGGATGATACCAGCATTTAATAAATGTTTTTAAATTTATGCAGCTATCTCTTACATTGTTAAGTGTCAGAACAAAGCTTTTTCGGAATTTTCTAAAGAACTTTCTGGAAGTAGAAAATATCTTTTCCCTGCGAGAAAATAAGGTCAGGATAAATAATTAGCTTAACGGGGAGTATTAAGAAGCACTTGTCTTCACAAATATATATGTGTATATATATTAATACCAGGGTTTATATTGCTAATCCAATTAGGAAAACTGGAGGGGATTTTCATTTGGAAGTTAATTGAACAATAGAACTCAGCACGGAGACTCTGAGTACCAAATTATTCAAGTAAATATGGTAGAGTGTAATTTGTGATGGAACCAACTTCTAAATTTGGCAGTGCTAGGATCCTCTCCTGCTAATTACCAAGATCTTCTTCATGAGGCACATGCTGGTTATGATTTCCTGTTGGTGATAAAAATGGCTAATCACGGTGTAAAACTCCTGCTTGACGAGGAAGTAATAAAAGTGAATCAGACTGGCAGAACCCAGTGCTAAAGCCAGCATTTATGGATGGCACCAGCCAGGCTAGCTGTGTAACCAATATGTAACTCTGATGTAGATATGCTAATCTCTTCTGGAAAATTTACGCACCAGAACATGTTTTAATCCACACCACACATGCTTGTGATTAGTGTTTACCACCCAACACTGGTATTAGAGGTGAGCTTCAGGGTGGTTATGTCCTGGGGTAAGGGTAACTGGAGAGCATAGGCCAGAGAGAACAGAGCACTCCCAGTGGGCATGAGGTAGGAACACTTGAGAAAAGTAAAGAAGACACTTTCTGTTTTTGGACACAGAGGCTCCAGGACAGCCTGCTGAGATCAGGTGCCTTACAATTTGTTACTTGAAAGTGTAGTGACATAGGGAAATACTAGCTGATCCAGAAGCAGGACTGTGTAGCCATTTGACAAACGTGTGAAGAAAATGACCTAAAATGTCAATATTTAAAGAAAAATACCCCTGCCTTGAGATTTCTTTAACAGTAGAACCTAACTTTGAACTGCATGTCACCAGAAGCCTGACCCTCACATGTCTGCTTTTCATTCTGAAAACAGATGCAGTGTGAACTTTCCACAGGATCCCATCCATGAACTCTACTAGGTCGGGGTGCTCCGCCTGACCTTGCTTGGGGTTTGCTCTGCATCTGGATATGAAGTTGCCAGCCTGGATTCAGCTGTGGTGCAGGGCAGACTGGCCAGACCATTTCATAAATGCCTCTGAGAAACATGTGTGAGGCTGTCCCAGCCCTAGGTCTTCCACCTGTAGGTTGTGTCTCAAAAGAACTCCAAGGGTTGACACTCACCTTTTCCGCTTTGTCTCCCACCAGGCTTTTCCTCTCTGGGGCACGTAGCATCAGCGCAGAAGGACGGCTTGCACGGCTGAGCTCTCTGCTTCTATCTGTGGGACCAAAACAATGGTCATTAGTATTCCATTTGTCGTGTCAGTCAGGATTTGAAAAATTGAGCAAAGATAAAATGTGGCTTTGAAAAGCCAAACTGATTACCAGTCTACAGGCAGACTCTGGCGTCTTGGCCTTCCAGCTGTTGACTAATGATAATGTTATCCTGACACGGAGCCTCAGAGACATGGGTCTCTCACCTGATCCCCTTCCTGACCCAACTAAGGACCACCCATAACATCTGTGTCTGCGACTCCCTGAAGCCCTCTTTTTGGCCTTTCCCTGAAGATGCTGGCTGGCCCCACTCTGTCCTCTACAATCTTTTAGATGAAGAATCCCATGAAGAGTGAACACATGAAGAGTGTCCCCAATAAAAACCACCCAGGACTGGAACAGTCCTCCTGGTGAGTCAGCACATGGTGGGAGGTGCTAAGAATACTACTAGCAAATGGTTAGCCACTGCGATGGCTCAGAGCAGATGGTCCATATGCAAATCTGGATGCTATTGCTTTCCCTGTACATCCCAAGCCTGGGCAGTCAGGAGCTTCCTTTGTGCCATCCAACTTCATATGGGCCTGAACTCATCATAGTCTAAATCACCTTTAGGTAATATTGTGTGGCAAGTCTACTTGGGTTAGAGATGTATAGGACATGGGCCTTCCCCAGAAAGGACAAAGAACAAAGTGTGACACAGAACCAACCTCAATAAATCTTTGACAGCTGATGGCCATCATGGACACCATGGAGCATCCCTGATGGGTATGGAGAGGCCTCAAAGCTGGCCATACCTCTAGCTATCCCTTGTTCATCACCCAATGGGTAAGAGGTTTTCCATGAGCTGGAGTACATGACATTTGAACAATAGTTGCATGAGAAAAGGAATAGAGAAAAAGACACAATCTGGCAAGCCCCGAATGAAAACCAAGTTGAAGTTTAAAGTTTCTTTTCCATACTATACCTATCCAATGCTCAAAAACCTGAGAAAATGCTTTCAGTAAAATATAGTACACTGATGACTGTTTTACCAGCAAGAACAGAAAGGGAAACCAAACTATTCAGCTACACACCAGCCCAACAGAAGAGAAACCACCAGAGAAGCAAGAGCAGGCTTCTTCTGGTTTGAGAGACACGATGCTGGCACACTTCTGCTTCTCAAGATGAATCAAGAGCATCTGACATCAGCCTCTACTGGGGAAGTCACAGAGGGGAAGGTAGGAGATGGCAGAAATAGCTTCCCATGTGGGTGTGCATGCCACATAAATGCGCACATATGTGTACATGCCTGCAAATATACACATGCAAAATTGGTGACCAGTGGCTTCCTCTGGGAAAACATCTGAGCCTGGAGGATAGGGCAGGTGGGGGCAAAACAGGGAACCATCTTGTCATCTTTTACCTGCAATCTTTTTGATCTACCAGGGTGAATATCTTGTACACTGCCAACACCATGGCCACTGTCAACACTGCCCCCCCTCCCCCCGCCACCTGTTAAGTGCAGGTTAGTAGATGGATCCATGCAGGTCTGATTCTCACACTGGATCTATGGTTACCATCATGCTCACTGTGCATATCTGTACCCTATGGGCTGCGGCTACAATTGTCAGGCAGCTGCAGGGCATCCTGTTCGTAAGCTGTGAGGAGAAAGACACTCACTGAGGCATGTTCAGTTAGCAACTGTGCTTTGGAGACAGAGTGGCTTAGAAGCTCTGACTATGGGCAGGGTAGCCATGGAACACAGAGACACATCATCTGGACCAGGAAGACACATGGATGTTCCATCTCTGGCTCCTCTTCTCCATCTGGAGTAGGTGTGAGCACCTAGGGGATGTCATGAGTATGAGGACCCTTGTCTCCACAGTCACTCTACAGAAACCCTGGATGACATTTTCCCGAGGAGACAGAGGGGCTGGTACTTGCATCAAGAAGAGCAGCCATTATTAGCTCAAGCTGTAAGCAAGCAAGCCAAGCATGCAACCCTGGTGTCAAGGCTTCCTCCTATCATTGTAGGTGCAGCTTCCTCCTATCATTGTAGGTGCAGGACTGAACACCCTTCCTTTCACAAAGAAGCCAGACATGCTAACCATAGGGCTCCAGCCCAACCATCCATAGCCAAAACTAAGACACATCCCTAAGCCTGGCCAAACCATCTGCCCAATCATTTCAAGACTGGCCGGGAAAGGGGTAGGGTTTGATTCAGTAGAAGAGTTCTTGCCCCAGCATGTGTGAGATCTGGGGTTGGATCCCCAGTATTGACAAAAAATAGGAAGAAAGGAGGGGAGGGAATGATAGGAGAAAGAGGTAGGAAGGGAAGGAGGGAGGGAGGCAGGGAGGAAAAGCAGGGGAGAGGCAGACAGGTCCACCTTGGGAGGAGCTATCAACTTTCCATTCATCTGGATAAACAAATCCAAGGCAAGAAACAACAGGCAAGGAAATGGGAGAATTCCTCACTTATGATGCCAAGCCCTGCTGCTGATCACATCAAAACTCTAGAGCTTGTGTCTTTGACATGGCTCAGTGGTAAAGGCTTACCTCTAAAAGCACAGAATGCTACACACACACACACACACACACACACACACACACACACACACACCACGTGACACACACATACATACATACAATGTATAAAATAAATAAATAAATAAATAAATAAATAAATAAATAAATGTGATTTTAAATACTTATAGAACTCTGGCGTCATGCCTGAAGCCTACTCCTTTTTGAAATGTGCAGCAGACCTGGGCCCAGGTCTCTGTCCTGATTCCACACTGGGCAATCCTGCCTCTATCTTTCACAGAGTAAGACTGGCAAGTCACTGCATCACCATCTCACAGACAAGTGAAATAAGAGCACATGGATGAGACAAATGACCATTTGCTTTGTGACTCCCGAGGGCAAAAATCACATTAAAAATGTACAGAAATAGATGAACCTTGACGTCAGCTTTGAGCCAGTCTGTCTATACTTCTCCACTCTGTTACCTGTTCTCTCCTGCCCACAGTGGATATTTAATGGTCTAAAGAGTCAAGTTGACAGAACTTTGAGGCTCTGAGGCATAAAGCAGGTGCAAAGCTATTCAGTTAATAGTAGCTGAAGTCCTTGATTCTTCACACCTTCCAGATTCAATGATATTGCCCCTTGGATAGGACAAGGCCTGATGCTTCTATGCCTTCTCTGGGCACCTGACAACTGAATATGTTTTCAATCCAGCAAAATCCCCACTTGCTGTCAAAACATGTAGGTCTCACTATGGGGATGTGGTTGATTTGGTAATTGGACATGCTATTGAACTCAGACCCACCTACCTGAGAGGTCAAGATGGGACTGCAAGCTCCCACAGTGGGATATCATGATCTCTGAAGACTAGTCATCATTCTAAAACTCAATAGCAAGACTCAAGTATGGTCAGAGGGGCAAAGCACATCCCTGTCATTGCTGTACCTTATAAGAGGCAGCTCTGGGTCCAATCTAGGCATCTGGGGCAAAGGAGAGCAAAGTACAGTTTGTTCAGAGACTTATAGACAGGTGTGAAAATCTTAGTTTGCCTCACCTGCACCCGAAGAAAGGGTATGGACAAAGGTTTGAACTAAGGTGCATGCAGGTGTGAATAGCCACAGCAGGAGATCTAGGCTGGCCAGAGAAATACATGGACCTGTGTCCAGGGCGCTGTGACAACAGAACTGCAGAGAAGTACAGAGATGGAGCAGCAACAGGTAGCTCTTGTGAGAAAGACACAGTGGCCCAAGAATTGCCCCACCAGAGCTGGCCTGGCAGGGCCTTGGGACCCCTGCCCTTTTACCTTGTATGCAACCCTCATAAGCAGGGTGAGGAAGAGCGAGACAAGGACAAGTAGGACTAACTCCTGCCCACAGTGACCCAGCCCAAAGCAGACTCAGATATGGGAAGAGAAAAGCCAAACTTCAAGGGAAATTGGATACTCTGATTACTGCTATGGACTTCACATGTTTAATTACTGAACTGAGACTCATTTTGTGACTGGAAGTGAGTGGATGAGATTTTACTACCCAAGAACGAGCCACAAGCCATTTGGTTTGGACTTTATCCAAAATGTCATAAAGAGCAAGCTGTAACAGAACAAAACAGGACAGACTTTGCAGAAAAGGAGCAAGGCTGGGTTTGCATCTACACTGCATGCTCTATGGTTACAACACAGTGGCCATGGAGAAAGACATGCATGCATCTTCTGAGGATATGAAAATTGATATTTATGGACAAACAAGTCAGTGGAATTGGCAGCAAGGCCAGGTGTCTGTAATGCTATTCTTAAACAAAGAAAGCATGGTTTACATTTATCCCCCTCATTATCTTAGGAAGGCAAACTGAAGTCTTTATTTTACTAGAAACAGTTGATCTTTGGAAAGATCAGATTTTAAAGGCTAGCCTTTGAGATTCGTGGGTTTATATTGGTCCTCTTGAGTGCTTCTTGGAGAAAATATTTTTGATGATCATTTTAAAGCCCTTCATGGCAGACACATATCCCCTGAATACCTGTGACAAATGTCTTGCCTTGCCCTATATAGTTTCCTTAATTGCCAACTCGTTTTTAACAGCCATTGATTTTGCAGACCCTGTGGAGGCACATGGGGGAAGCTCCTTGGGCCCCCAGACATAATTGGGTCTGTGCTTCAGCCATTCTACTATGGAAGTGCTTACTCTACAGCTCTCCGTGGGCTACTTGCAGGGTCCACTCTGACATGCTTAAGTACTCTTTGCTTTGGGCCTCTTCATAGACTCTGGTGATGCCATCGTAAAGGACTCCCTGAAGTGGCAGAAAGAGCTACTTTATGGAGCAAAATCAACAAGTTGTAAGACTTCAGGCCCCCACGTACCTGAGGGAGTGCAGGATACATCTTCACCTAGGAGCAAGGCATGATGGTAATACCTTCCCTGCAATCTTTCTATTGATCAAGCCCAATGTTGATTTGAAGGCTCCCCAGTGGCTTCCACTTTGATTTTTCTTTTTGGCAATGCTGAAGGCCAGGAGAAATTGGATGATGACAGGGTAGTCTGGAGGACAGGAACTAGAGCTGTGGAAGTCACGGGAACTGGCAGGTGTTCACAGGATTCTGCCCTTTGTTGGTGAAGAGAGGTGAGGGAGGTGATGCTATCAGTCAGTGCTTCCCTGGGGCCATACCTGCTGGCCAGTGAACAGAGGGTTCCTTTAGAACCCTTGAGGGAGCAGCCAAAATCAAAGCTGGAGTTTAGCAGCCAGTGCCATGGAGGCAGGGAACAGAACTGTCCTGACGCACACCTCTAGGAACAGGACAAGGAGCTCAGCACCTGACTGGGTAGCCCATCCCAGGATGCCAAGCATAAGCTCTGCCAGGAAGGCTTGGGTCACAGTGATAGCCACCATAGCACTGTCCTCAGAGACCTCCTTCCAGGAAGGGAATGACAGGATAGCAGCCACCACTCTATGAAGTCACTGCCAAGTTATGCTCAAGCCCTACAGCCAGCTAGAAGACACTCCTGAGCTCCTGGTATCCATTTGTGAGATTATCCCATGGCTTCTCCAGCTCCCGACTCTCCAGGTTGGCTCCAGGGACCTCACAAAGTTCTATAAAACTGAAGATCATTTTCATGGCAACGCAAATCACTTCTGAGTCCTCTTAAATTTTCACAGGTTGTGATTTCAGAGTTGACAAGTGGCAGAAAGAATTGATTTTCCACCCATTTTTATTTTCTTGGAATTTCCTATGCCAATGAGGTGGTAAAACACTCAGACAGGAGGGCAGGGCTGAGCTTCCTCAGGGTGTGGGGACCCTGGGCTGTAAGGCCATCCCAGCCCTGAAGGGTGACCCAACCTATGACAGACACCAGTTTGTCCATTCCTCCATTGCTCCACTTGGCCTCAGGGGACTCCTATGTCACCCCTGGACAGAATAGCCTATAAGGTAATGTATCAGTTTCCCTAGAACATTCCAGAACTTGAAACAGTCTTGCTGTCTGATGCAGGTAAACCACACGAGGCTATGGATGCAGGAACGTTACCCATTGCTGTGCCAGCTAGATGAAGGGAACTGTAACTGTGGGACAGCAGGCAGAGAGGAGAACCTGAGACACACTTAGGCTCTTTGATGATGCTGCATTCATGTTTCAGTATCCATGAGAGTACTGGACAATGCGACAAGTCCCCCCAAAATGCTGTTCCCAGACCACCAGGACACTCTAGCCACCCACCCGGGATGCAGTCTGTGAGCTGCTATGACCAGAGGAAGCAGACAGCATGTACATACTGGATCCAGACAGTGACTGCAGAGCCAGCTTCCAGCCTACTTCTCTGCCCTCTATGAGCATGTGTTCAGAGGTAAATTAATGGGTAGTGAGTGACCCTGCACAATTTCAAGAGTAACAAGGTTCCAATCTCCACCCTACAGTTGAGATTTTAAAGGTATAAACATTAAATTAGACCATTTCTGTAAGAAAGCACACATCCTGTGAGTGCTCTGGGGTCAGCATGGAGACCTGGCCACAGCAGGGAAGAGGATGAACAAAAAGGGTTGAGGCTGGAGAAGAGGCAGGCTGGAGAAGAGACAGAGCACAGCTTGGGATAGGAAGGGGCAGGAAGAGAGAGATCCATGTGACCTTCAAAAATGTAGCAGTTTTCCCAAAAAGCTCAAGTCCATTATAGTAGCAAGCTTTATTATTCAAGCAATGCCCACCATTCAAACAATGCTGCCTCATTCAAACAGCTGGTGGAAGAAGGAAAGCAGAGCCACACTCCCACATCTGAAGAGGCTACACTCCACTCAGAAAGCTGGTGTTCTGGGAAGCTAGGGATCTGCAAAGCTGTACCTCAGTACTTGGTCCAGCACAAGTGGGAGAAATTCTCCAACTCTGTAAGATGTGGATGCTATACACAGGCGATGTACACAAGGGTGCACATAAAGAGATACATACACATGCATACACACACACTGACATACAGGCACAGGCACAGAGACACATGTGTGCACACAAGTTTACATAGACACAAGGGTCCATACACACAAACATATGTGTATACACGCAGGTTCATATGCAGAAACATACGTACACATGACTGTACACACAGAAACAAGTAAAGATACACAGGTACACAGACAGGTGTGCACACATACAGACCCATGTATATATACACAGACACATGTGTGCTCACACAGGTATGCACACATATAGACCCATATATATATACACAGACACGTGTGCTCACACAGGTATGCACACATACAGACCCATGTATATATACACAGACACATGTGTGCTCACACAGGTATGCATACATACAGACCCATGTATATATACACAGACACATGTGCGTTCACACAGGTATGCACACATACAGACCCATGTACATATACACAGACACATGTGCACTCACACAGGTATGCACACATACAGACCCATGTATATATACACAGACACATGTGCGCTCACACAGGTATGCACACATACAGACCCATGTACATATACACAGACACATGTGCACTCACACAGGTATGCACACATACAGACCCATGTACATATACACAGACACATGTGCAACACAGGCATGCACACATACAGATGCATGTACATATACACAGACACGTGTGCTCACACAGGTATACACACATACAGACCCATGTATATATACACAGACACATGTGCACACACACAGGCATGTACACATACAGATGCATGTACATATATACAGATGCACACATTCACTCTCATGGACACAATTATCAGGTTTCAGCTTCTCAGGTGAATGTGTTATCCCTTTTCCTTTTTGGATCCACACCAGGGCATCAGAGTCCTCTAGCCCCTGCTCTGATTTAAGGTCAGTTTCTACTTACATTTCATCTGTAGATGTGTCCCCAGACTGGTGATCATTTTTATTTTTAATCTTTCAGCCTCTACATTCTTAGACAGTTATGAGGTCTCTCCCTTCCTTTTGTTTCCAGGGTGTTTGCAAACTTCCTGTGTTCTCCCAGGACCTGTAACACCAGCTACTTCACAAGGGCCACAGATCACTAAAGGGTGTTAGCTTGGGTGCCTGAAGGGTGAGCCCCCCACAGCTCATACTCAGCCCACCACAAGATCACGGCACAAGAGTCTCTGAGGACCGAGAGGATAGGGTCTCCTCAGGGTAGTAGGGGGTGGAGCTTGTGGCCTGTGGCAGGTGTTTTGAACCTTTACAGGTGCAAGTTACATTTTTTTTTAAAAGACGATATGTTTAAAGCAGGATGGTGGAACAGTTCAAATTTCCAGGAGTTTAGTGGAGACAAGCACACTGTGAGGGTTCACCACCTTTAGAGCAACACTCTGCACCACACTGCCATCTCCACAGAACACTGCCAGCCTGTCTCCCAGCGCTACCACCTTCCTCTCTCCTAAGCAAACCACTATGCACTCTCCGCAAACCAGCACATCAACTCCTGTTCCCATAGCACTCTGCTGTCCTCTCCTCTGAGAACACCCAAGTCTGCGGATCCTCCAGCTGTCTGAAAACCACTCAGAGCCAGGCGTGAGATGCCTGCGATCCCACTTATCAAAGCCCAGCTATGGGGAACGAGAGGCATTCAAGTAAGAATTTATGCCACCTTTATCTAAGCCCATCTCAAGGGCCCCTGGGATCCCCAGGCCCCATCAGAGGTATCCATCACATTGCAAATGCTCTAGGGATGCAGATCCTCACTTGCTAGTTCTCTCCTTCATTAAGTCAAATCAGAGTCAAACAGATGGGACGATGGCACCACACCCCAGAGAGCCACAGTTAATCGTGTAACTAGAAAACAAAGCAACACCAGTAGCTCTGTAGTACTACTTCACGGACATGAGTGTGTGGCACTCCTACACACTCACAAGAGGACTGCAGCTGGGTGTTGCTGTCCCCAAGATTCAAACTCATATGACTTTAGCTCTGTCCTTCAGCCTGTGCCCTGTCACTGTCATGTCTTGCTGCAAATACCCACCCCTGCCTATCTCTATCACAAGCAAAGCAGAGAGTTATATTGAGGGCCATGAGAGGTGGACATATGAGCCAGGTACTTCCAGAGCATGAGACGTAGTGTACTGTATATTGTACAGCATAATACAAATATAAGAAAATATAAGGAAGCTATATGACCATATTGAAGACTTCTTTAATTTTTTGAGATTATAAAATAAATATATCATTTTCCTTTCCTCCTCCCAAACATGGCCTCTTTTTCATCAGTATGTTCACACACACACATACACACACACACACAGAGAGAGAGAGAGAGAGAGAGAGAGAGAGAGAGAGAGAGAGAGAGAGTCCTAAAGGCACCCAAGAATTGCCAAGAGTGGGAATAATATTCTCCAGGGGACAGCACACCAACTGTGTGTCGTCTAATACCAAATAGCCAGTCCCAGAAAACACTGAAGACTTTTTAAGTCCCCTGTCTACTGCCCACCATGAGTCTACAGAAGAGATGGGACTTTAGGAGGGGTTGGTGCTAGTCTAAGGTGCATTTTTGACAAGGTTAAAACTAAGTGTGGCTGTCCTAACACTCAAATACTGGCATTTGTCACTTCATATTTTAAAACTTCCTCAAAGTACCTTTTTATATAACCTTCAGTTAAATATAGAAGAGAAAGGTGTGATTGAATATATTCATTTTCTAAATTACATCATTAAATTTTATCAAATAGGAACATTTTGCAAAAATAGGATTCAATATTAAAGCAATCGTAACACACGAGAGAGATTTGTTACAGCTGCATCCCTAGAATGGGGTAATTATAACCACAGAGTGGATCCTGGTTTAAGCTATGCCATTACCTCCCAGGATGACAGTGTTGCTGAGTATCTGAGGTGTGTGCTGTATGCAGAAAGATACCCTCGCCACTCTCTATTCCTGTGATTTGAGACCTCAGGTTGGGAAAGGTGTGTTCTCCAGCACTGGACCTGAGCTCACAACCCTGGGGCCTTGGATCGTCAGCTCTCTGGTCACCAAGGGAACGAATCCTACAGTATCTTGCCAGGACATGGAGGAAGAGGGCTGCCAAAACATGGAGAAAGGCGACAACTGCAGCTGGATCAGATAAGAGATGCCTGTTGCCATCTACCTGATTTTAGAAGTCAGTGGACAGGCTGGGACAGTGGCTATCACTTCCAGAGAGAGAGATCTGAGCTCCATTTGGAAGCTTCAAGTTGAAGTCAGATGGGCCAAGTGTCAAAGCCCAACTCAGCCACTCAGCAGCCAGCCAGGAAGGATAATTGCTTTTCTCCTCTGAGTTTCCATTTCTCCTACCACAAAACAGGTTGATGGCTCTGCACCAAGATGCTAAGTCCACAGTGCCATGTGATACACAAGAGTTGGTGTCCTTGATACAGGGCTCCAGTGCCTTTGGACCAAAAAAACTCCATTCCAGCTAGTCTTATGCACCCCAAGGCCTGTATCTTCATGGCCTGGTTTCTCCTGGGGGCCTCATACTGAAAGAACATCAGTGAGCTGATAAAGTAGGAGCAAACATCTAAACACAACTCAGTCATAAATCAGGATTTATGATTAATTCATCCTAGGGCACCGTATTTGCATGATTTAAATGAACAGATACTTAGGCGGTCTGAGTCCCAATGCACTAGAGTACTTACTGTGCTGGCATCCCCAGGTGATGGACTCAAAGGTGCTTTCAGGAGAACACTGGGCTCCCTGTGCAGGTTCAGTGAGCAGCTTTTGATTTACAGGCCCCCTGTTTGAGCATGTGCCTGCAGCTCTCCTCCAGAGAGCTCAGATTGAGTTGGTGCTGACTTCTGTAGGACTAATCTACATGGAAATGCAATCCTCACCTAACTGATTTATTCTCGCATTTAGATGTAATAAAATTAATAGTGCAGTTCCCGGCTCAGTTGATGAAATTAACTCAGACTTTCTTAACCAACTTCTTCAGTTATTTTCTCCATTTTCAAAAGGCAAGCTATCCCACTCATTCGATACAAATGGCTTTAATTAGCTTAAGGCAAACATAACCTTTAAAGAATGCAGACTTGGGATCGTGGGTCCTGCACTGAAGGATGGGAACGGTTCTGTGCACACAGATTTCATTTGTCACATCAGGCCATGCCATCTGATTTGGGCTGGCACAGAAGCAGACCAACCACCCATCATTTGGAAGAGCAATCTGTTTCCAAAGCATCTAGAAGCCACCTTGTCACTAAAGCCAAGCAAAGTGCATTTGTATGTCATGGACGGTATTTTTGGAGGAAGGGGAGAAAGAGGCCCAAAGTGGCTGTGTCCTAACACTATGTACCACAGCAGAGACTTGATCACCTTAGAGGCTGTAGACATTTTCCAGGGAACTTGCAACTTTAATGCTTATTTCATTTAGTGATACTAAAAATTTAAAGCGATCAATCCTAACATACTATGAAGCCTCTGGTAAAACAAGACCCTCTGTTTGGAAACACCGCACTTCTCCAGGGTCTGTCTTTCCAATATTCTATTGCACTGTGTTCCAGGGATTTCTCACTCCCTGACAAACTAAAACTGAGATTTCTGGCCCACAAACTAGCACTTGTATTTGCAAACCTGACATTGGCCTTCCCCTGCCCTTCTCTGGCTCTCTCTGCCCTCTGCAGGTTAGAAGCTAATCCTATTCTGTCCTCACCAGACCTTGTTCTCAGGAATTCATCCCTGCCCACAGCCCGCCTTCCCCCATGAGGTTTCATGATCATGGTTCTCTAGAGTGACATTGCCCCATCTCTGCCACTTATAGCTTCCCCCTCCACTCCTAAATATGAGCTGGGGACCTGGACCTGACCTCCCTAGGTCTCTGGACCACATGCAGGACAGTATGTTGACTACAGAGCAGATTAAAATCATTGGCTACTGTGTGTTCTTCTTTTTCAGAAGACAGAAGCCTTGACCTCAGCATTTCTTTTCACAATCTCACTTTAGAAGTGAGGCTCAGTTGCCTTCCTTGAGCAGGCTATGCCCCCCATCACCTCTACATCAAGTGGTAGGAAGAGCGAATTGTCCCTGTGATCCACCACACTGCTCCTTTGTTCCCCCATGGCTCAGATTCTGGGGACTTAATTCTCTTCCTTCCTGACAAAGCCCTCCTCTTCTCAATAGAGTGTCCCACTCTCGAATCCCCTCAAAACCTGCCATGCAGGCTGCCTCACTAACCTGGGTCCTGCCTGCCTGTGTGATTTTAAATATGGTTTGCACATTTCCATTCTTGTGCATCTCACGTAAAGGCCAAATCTCATGTCTGTGAGCTCTGGAAGCAGAAGTCATGTCTCTTAATCTTAAATCAATTATAAATCAACTGTGTGATTGACACACATTAATTGCCCAATAAATACTGAGTAGCTGACTAGATGGATACAACAGTGAATGACCTGCTACCCACAGGAAGAGACAAATGGGCTTGTCATCTGCCCTTCCTACTTCTCATGTGGAGAGCAATCAAATGAAAGAGAAGCAAGCCAGCAATTAAACAAGCAGAGAGACACAGTGTCCAGCAAGAGCCAGGACAGCTGGCATGGGAATTCTGCTACCAGAACAAAGCCACAGTCACATAAGGATCTCAGCAGTGAATGGCAGGCAGGGAGGGTGGGGGGCGCACCACCTTCAAATGAGAACCACAGCACTCTTTCTCAGAGCACAGCAAGGGAAGGTTGTCACCCATTCTGAGGTGTGAATGGGCAGCCGCACCAGCAGCAGAAATAAGGATAGCTGTAGGAGCCAGATCAACAGGGTCATTGGGGCTCATGTAAGAGAGAAGAAATCAGGCTTATTGAGAGGCTGCACTAGACTAGAGAGGATGCTCTTCCCACCAAGCAAGAGTGCAATGTTAGTACTGAACGACAGTCACAATGCCTGTATATCTATATCTCAAGGTCCCATCTAATCTAGAGTCAAGAGGGCTGTCCTACCTCAAGTCTTCCCTCTTTGTTCTGTTGTCCTGAAACCTTGGATGCATGTCCCTGGACCAGCAGGGGACATTCTGCCTGGTGGTCCTCTCCTGACACCTACAAGTTGGCCTCACTTAGAACTGAGTCCCTGCCCTGAGCTCAGAGAGGCATTTGCAAAGGCATCCCTGTCACTCTGTACCACACTTCATCCTTCCTGACTCCATCATGGGAAACTAAGGCTTAGGACATTTGAAGGGTCTCCCTGGAGTTATGAGTTTGCAAAACCTTGATGCCTTCTCCACTATCCTTCAGCCAAAGCCTGTTCTAAGTGGAGGGTCAGACCTTTGCAATCTGCAAAACTCCTGTGCCAGCCCAATGCATCGGTTACCCAGCAAGTTCTGTGTCCAGAAGCTTTGGAAGGACTTAGCCCCATCAAGAGTAGAGAAGAAATAGGTGTCATAAAAGGTATGCACTCTTCTTTTCCTCTGACCCTGATCTTCTGCTCTTGGGCCTGATTCCTGCTGGCAAGGAGTCCCTTTGGACATGAGTGGAATGCATGCTCTCCATCCAAAGTCACTCCTGCCTCCCAAAAAGCATCCTCCTACTTTGGTCCCCAGCATAATTCCTGGACAAGGGGTGGCAGGGACTTTACCATTCCTTGCCTCCTTGGGTGCAATTAGAGCAACGCATGCGCCAGCTTTTGACAAGAAGATGGAGAGCTTCAGCACCACAGTGGCTAATTGGTGGCGTTATTTATGTGTTTCAAATGCTTGTGAAGTTTCCTGGCTGTTTCTGATGCAATTAGTCTCATCGATGGCAAGGTTTATGAGTTGAAATAGCAGGGATTAAAGCACTGCCTAACAGAATGGAACACAATAAAAATGAGTGTGCCCTGCTGGTCTACAACTCAAAGCGCCTAGGAAATGGGCATTCAAGTTCTACAGGGAGACCATGGGTCCTTCTTTGCAGCAAGTGCCATTACCAAATCCATTCCAGAAACAGCCAAATCCAATCCCACAGTGGACAGAAACAAAATACAGAGACACATGGCACGTACGCACAAAGGCGATGTTACTTTTGGTCAGTCCCAACTATTGAATTAGTACCCAGAAACAAAGGAGAAATTCTGAACTTCATTTGTTCCAGTAAAGAGCAGCAATGTGAATTGCATCAATTCAGGACTACTCAAAAGGTGATTTATATAGTAATTCAATAGTTTTCACTTTGGTTTTTTTAAACATGTGTAAATAAATAGTTTACCTTCATGACTGCACACTGTAAATAAACTTAAACAGGTGTCATCTTATATTCATGACTTAAATTTCAAAGAGCAGAGATAGATCAGCAGGATCCATTTATTCTCCTCCACTGGCAACCAGCCACATGACTCTAACAGGACAAGATAAGTTTTGCCACCCATCCTATGGCTTTCCAGATGTTTCATTTATTTACAGCAATATTAAGTTTGTATTTGCTTTTGGCTTCTCCTGTTCACTAATATACCATGGCATATATCTGCTTTGAAGATTCTTTTAAAATCCAGTGTCTTTGAGATCTAGATAAAGTCCACGTCATGCCCTTTTTTATTTTCTCATCGTGTGTGTGTGTGTGTGTGTGTGTGTGTGTGTGTGTGTGTGTGTGTGTTGTGGGGGTGTCAACCCTCTCCTTCTACCTTGTTTGAAACATGGTCTCTTGTTGTTTACCACTGCATAACTAATCTAGCCCTTGAGTCCCCACATTTCTGCCTATCTATCTCTGCCTCCCTCACAGTAGGAGTTCCAGCATTACCAACCTGTGCTATTGCATCTGCATTTTTATGGTCTGGGAACCTGAGTTCAGGTCCTAAGGCTTATACAGCAGGTTCTTTAACCCCTGAGCCATCTCTTCAGCCCTGACATTACCATCCTTAATGACTAATGTTATTAGTTAGTCCGTGTTATATGTTAGTCTGTACTTCACCATCATGTATGCATGATAGAAATGTACGTGGAAGTTGTTTCCAAAACTCACAGAGCTTTGCAAACAGCAGCTCTGAACAATCTGACTAAGCATTCCAGGGAAGTTCTGTGAGGATGAGGCCCCAGAAGTGGGGCTGGTCCAGGTCCAGATGATACCCTGGGCTAGTTTCTAAGATACCTCTCACTGGGATGCTCTTTCTCTTTTGTCCCAGAGATGTCAAGGGACAGTGTGAGTCCTGTCCCTGGAGCCAGACAATGACATTGAACATGCCTCTGGGCACTCCAAGGCCAGAACATCTGTGCCTGTGCTTGTGTGAGGTCCCTAGCCTCACTTCCTACCTATCTGTCTCATGGATTCTGGACCTGTCAGCCTCACAGATTTTATCCTTCTACGAACTCTGTGAGCTACATTACTGACTGATCTGGCAAGACATGCCTGTTGGTGTAATAGTGGCACAAACATCATGGGAATAACCAAATGCTTTCTAATTGAATTTAATTAGATGATGATTAATTAAATTCCACAGGATGAAACTCACATCTGGCACCATTATCACACTAAGAAACCATTGTTAGAGAGGCCATAGGCCCTAGGGGAGAATCTACTATTTTTATATCAAATAGACATATTACACGGACTATTAATTATTTACCATTATACCCACAGATGGAGGCATCTCTCAACCCTCACCTGTAAGATGTCATTTGAAGTAGATGGTGATTAACACAGAATCCCATAGCGCAGAGAGTAAGAGACTGTGGAATACTCTGCTCTACATGGGACATCTATATCACACCTGCTCCTTCCAAGGCTAAAGGATCATTGCAGAAGAGGGTATGGAAAGAGTGTAACAGCCAGAGGCCGTTATGACTACAGGAGACTGTATCTGGAACACAACTGTGCAGTTGCACATGTGAACTCACAGCATGTGACAGCATGTACAAGCTTCATGCAAGCTCAAGTGACATCAAATCCTAACATGCAGAGGGCAGGTGGGGTGAAATTCTACCCCTAGCTAAGCAACTGCTTGCAACAGATAGCTGCTGGGAGAGGAAGAGTCCATTTTCTTTAGGAGTGTGGCCCCTGATTAACCTGACCATGCCCCAGTGGAAGGCCACACATCCAAGTATATACAAGAAGCACACATGGATTTGATTGGAAAAAACAAGGACACACAATTTGGTAGGTGTGGAAAGAGGGTGGATCTGGATCTGGGAGGAGTTGGCAGAGGAGTGGCTAAGATCAAAACACATCATACAAAATTCTCAAAGAACTAATAAAAGTAGTAATTAAATACCACAAATACCAGATACTGCAGAAAAATAACAGACTTATGTTAAAGTATGTCCAAGTCACTTTTGATCCCATTTTTTCATGCTGCATACAATTAAATAATTCTGCATTTGAGAACAATTTTGAAGCATCGCTTTCCATGAATGGAGACATAGGCTCCTCCAGAGACATAAGCAATGAAGTCAATCGTCAGCCTCCATAGTCAGTGTAGTGGTGTCCAGCATAGACATATTCGGGGAGCTTTGCTGCAGGTCACAGGGCTCTGCCCATCCTGTCTACAGATCACCATGGAAACCACAGCATGTGTAAGGCTGGGGTGCTGTAGGTGCTTCACTGCCCAGTGTGTTCCCACAGGTGAGAGCTCAAATTTGGCCAGCTTGAGTTATCAACATAAGGGTAAGTTGAGGCACAAGTCTGAGGACAGTTGTTTATCGCAGTCAAAAGTCCAGTTCTAGGTGTTCAGGAGAAGGTCTCCTGAAATGACATCAGGGCCCAAATTCAGAAAGAAAATGAGGAGGGGAGAAGAGAGGAAGAAAAGTAGATGGGGGAGGGGAAGAAAGGGGAAACAGAAGAAGAAAGGTAGCATTTCGAGCCATTGCTTAAATACACTATGTCCAGAGACAGGAAGAACTTCCCAGGGACCATCTTCCACCCCTGCAAAGGTTACCTGGCCCCCACATGTCCCTGTGCACACCTGCTCCCACAGTGCCAGCTGCTTCAGGGTCTTGGACATCAGAACCTGCCACCTAGCCCTGCACCTTCCTGTCATGTGTGAGGGACCTGTGGAAGTCATGGCTCACTTGGTAGGTCATGCCTTACTGATAATTCACCATGACTTCCTTAATCCCACACAATAACAAAACCAAAAGACTACTCACTCATGTCCCCTTGGCTAGAATCTGCCATAGCCTCACAGTCTACCCAGACAGGATGGGAACAGTGATGAAGGTGGAATGGAAGAGCATGTAGCCTGTGGGCAGAGGAACACCCTAGCTGGTCTCCAGGAGCACACAAGCATGGGAAAGAAACACTGGGAGCACTCTGGTGCTCTGGCAGAATCTAAAGGGAGAATCTCAGAGCTCATGCCTCCTAGTATTTCTGAGAACCCATCCTTGATGACTTAAGATCATTCCCCTTGCTCAGTATTTTAGAACACACATTCTCTGTGTCAGTGGGCTGTTTTATGGGCACAATGCTAATGGTGCCTAATGCTTCAACAGAGACACACGCTACGGTTTGTTTGGCCCTTGCTGTCTGGCACACATACACCTTTTCTATCCTTAGTTCCTTGTTCTAATCTGTGTCCCTTGAGTAACTTCACTAATCATCCTCCAGGGGCCTGTAAGGGTCTTCTACATATCCAGTTGTCATTAAGTCTAAGATATATCAGGCATTCCTCCAAACCTTACTGCCTTTATCTCACTTGCAGGATTCACAATGTCTTGGGCTGACAATGCACCTGCCAGCATTCCCCTAGGAATCAAGAAAAAGAAGATGGGAGACATTAGAAAGGACTCCCAACTGCCAGGTTATGTGGAGTGGGCTAGGGGAGACAAAGCTGGTCCCCCCCAGATCTAGTGAGATGGAGGTGTGAGAATGGACCTGCTGACAATGTGTCCAGGATAGATACAGTAGCTGGTGCTGCAAGGGTAAGTCGAGAGTCCTGACTCCAAATATGTTATCTAGGGTCCACTACTGCCAACTGCACAATGGAGTTCAGAAGGTCTCAGCCACTGCCTGTAAGTGTCCACATTGGGAGCAGAATGTCTCCAACACAAATCAAGAATGTATGTCCCTACACTGAAGTCATCAGAGAGCAGCTGAGACTGGAGGTGGCAATGTCACCACAGGGTACACTTCCAGTCCTGTTGTTAAGTAAAAAAGTCATCTAGCAGAAATCAGTGAACTAACAATCTCAAGTTTACAACTCCCCAGGAGTGCAAGGCCTTGGGTATAATTCCAAGCTCTGCAAAACAAACAACAGCACGAAATCTTGTAGGGAACTGGTTTCTTAGTTTTCAGGTACAAGGCAGAGGATTCAGTTTCTAACACCACAGAAAGAAAGGGAGGAAGGAAGGAAGGAAGAAAGGAAGGGAGGGAGGGAGGGGGAGGGAGGGAGAAAGAAAGAAAGAAAGAAAGAAAGAAAGAAAGAAAGAAAGAAAGAAAGAAAGGAAAAAAGAAATAAAGGAAGGAAGGAAAGGTGAGTGAGTACAAGAGAAGAAAAACAAAATATTCATTGCTATTGTGGACATTTGCATGCACATTCAGAAAATTCATTGCTGATACTAAACTGTGTCTAAAAATTTCTTCCATGGTAAGAATAGAAAAGACTTCTATGTGCTTCTAAACTGGGAAGGAGGGATGTATTCTGAGTTATAGTTTCCATTTTTAAAAAGAGAATGCTCACCTTTTTTAGCTTAACTGGAAAAATAACATTGAAATAGTTCAGAATTGATAAATATGGACTGAGCAGGTTGTATTTACGTATCTAGGCGCATGTGTGCATGAGTATGTGCATGCATGCACATGAAAGCATTGTGTGTGTGTGTGTGTGTGTGTGTGTGTGTGTGTGTGTGTGTGTGTGATGAAAGAGAACAAAGGAGGGGGTGTATATGGGATGCTGTAGGGGAGGAAAGAGGAGGAAATGATGTAACAGTATTACAATTTCAAAAATAAAAAGAATTAAGAAACAAAACAAAGGCTAGAAACATACGCCTAAATGGTCAACCGTCTTTACCATGAGGAAGACTGGAGTGAAGGGGCTTTTTCTAGTCCACAGATTTGATGGCAAGAGGATCAAGGCTTCAATGAATCTGGTTCTCTGGACTCATCCCACAATATCCAGGAGCACCACTCACAATTCCTGAACCTAGCACCAGGCCCTCCTCTGACTCATAACCATGCCAGGGAGCTGGGGTTCCCTGTGGTCACCTCATGCTAAGTAAATCCTGCCTGTCCAGGAACTGAACCTTTGATCCCCTGAGACTGGGGGAGGGAAGGATTGTGCTGTTGTGTTCCAGGACTCTTTCCAGCTACAGCCCTACATCTCAGAAGGGGTGGGGAGTCTGAGTAGAAAGCCACCTGTCTCCACTGCAGCACGGTGGGGACAGGATGTGGTTCACTGAGCAAACAACAGCATGTTGGCAGAACCAAGGAAGAGAGCCAGCATGACTGATGCCACCTGCCAGGCAGTTTTCAACTCACTGGATTTTTATCTCAGAAACCCAGAAGACTTCTGCTGGGCTCCTGCTCCAGAGTCCAGAGGCCTCTTGGACATCACTGGGCTCAACTGATGGACTGACATCTAGGACTGCTCCAAGAAGGAGAACTGAGAGCTGGGCAATATGATCCTCACACAGCTGATTATTTTGCTAGTGAATTATAGCTTCTTCACTTAATTATAGTCACTTGATTGGATCATGTGGCTCTCGGGATTGCTCACCTAGATTGGGTTCCAGAACACCACAGTGGAAAGTAAAGTGCTATAGCTAAAGGTGCCTTCTCTAAGCCTGGATTTCTATTAAACTGTATCAGGTTTAATTTTTCTCTAAGTTGTCCCCATCATTGCTGTCCAGGCCCCCAGACTTACAGGGTGCTCATCCTGGGCATGCAAATGCATAGATTTTTATCATGTGTGCAGGTTGAGGACTGGTAGAGTAAGGGGTGCTTAGTCAGAGAAAACTGCTGACCCTGACCCAGACTCTACCTATTACAGGCTCAAAGCTCTGTGTAGATACAATATACAAAGGGAGTAAGGATGGTTAGGGGACCCAGGACTCACAAGCCCCTACTAAGGGAAGTGTGTGACTCACATCACCTAGCAGTGCTGGAAAGCATCTCTCTGGCCCCTCCAGGTAGAGATCAAGATCAGTGTCTTACTTAGGGTTTCTATTTCTCTGAAGACACCATGACCATGGTAACTCTTTATAAAGGAAAACATTTAGTTGGGGCTGGCCTGCAGTTCAGAAGTTCAATCAATTGTCATCGTGATGGGATGTATGGAGGCATGCAGGCAGATACGGTGCTGGAGAGGTAGCCCAAGAGTTTTATACCTGGATCAGCAGGCAGCAGAAAGAGAGAGTAACACCGGGCCTGACTTGAGCATCTGAAACCTCGAAGCCCATTCCCAGTGACATACTTCTTCCAACACGGTCACACCTACTCTAACAAGGCCATCCCTCCCAACAGTGTCACTCCCTCTGAGACTATAGGAGGACATTTTTATTCAAACCACCACAGTCAACTTAGAGCCCTCAAAGGTACATGTCCTTGAATCAAAGGGTGTTTGCCTAAGGGTCTGCCTCTGGTGTCTGTAAACAGCCAAAGAATTTTTGGTAAGATTTATTCTTCAGGGCACAGAGAATACACGCTGCTCCCTGCCTTCGTAGAGGATATCTCCCATCAGCACACACACACACACACACACACACACACACACACACACACACACACGCGCGAGCACGCACGCACGCACGCACGCACGCACGCACGCACGCACGCACACACACCAATCAGACCCCAAAGGGAGCAAGTCAGCAGCAGCCAGCCTGCAGCTTTATACACAGAAGCCCCAAAGCATAGACACTAGATAGCTGGTCTGTCCCCAGCCTAAGTCACTAGACAGTGGCATTTACTTCCTTAAGCTTCCCAAAACAAATCATCACAAAGCTGAGGTCTTGGGACAGTAGAACTCATGTCCCTGTGGCTTCGGGGCCCAAGGTGTAACTCCCAGATTTGAGCTGGGTAATATTCCTGTGAGGGCCTAAGGGTAGGCATTTGCCTCTTCTGCCCTTTATAGATCTTGGTGCTTCCTGGCTTCTGGCAGCATGGCTTCTTCCAGTCTGCCTCCATCATCACATAACTGTGGTTTGTGTCCTCTTCTAACCAGACATCTAACTAATGACATCTGCAAAGAACCCCATTTCCATTTTGGATGCAGTGACTTTGGGGACACTTTGTCACAGGACAATTGTAAAATAGGTCTATGTTTGAAAACTGAAAAACCTGTTTCTTGCTTCCTGGTTGGTAAAGTTGATCCCACCTGGGAGTTGGCAGAGAAGTGAAGTCATATAGGGATATACCGAGAGAGTCAGTGTTCTCCCTGACCACTCCTTCTGTGAAGGAACCTGACCTCACCTCCCCATTCTGCCTGCATGTGAAGAGAGAGCTTGTCCATTAAAGTGTGCATCAACACAGATTCTCCTGCCTGCATTCCAGGGTCCTCCTCACCGGGGGTTTCTGACTCATTTCCAGAATGGCCTCTATTTCTGGGTCCCCAAGCCACCTCTATTCATTCTGGTCTGAGAGTCTAGTCAAGTCAGACCAAGCGAACCATATCATCAAATCAAGCCCATCGGCTCTCCATCCAATTCGAACACAGCTGGTTTTACTGTCTTTACTGACTGATAACTGGTTCCTTATAAAAGGGAGAGAAAATGTTAATCTTAGCAATTTATTCTTTTATCCCAACAGCTCTCCTGTGTGGAATGCCATATAATTAAAATTCGAAGTGAAGGTCCATTGTGAAGCAAGAATTAGACGCACCAGGCTATTGGCTATGTCACTTACTTCTGAAATAGGGGGCTATGAAATCTAACCAGGTTTTCAATTTCTCCTAATGTCAAAGAATAACGGCAATAAAATAAAAAAGGGAGAGAAAGGGGGAGAAAAAGGAAGGCCCTGGAAACAGCATCCAAAAAGCTGTATTAGACATGAGTCATTCCCACAGTGATTTCTCTGGGGGATTGCCTCATTCTAGCCCATAGCTCACACCATACAACTCACGGACCCACTAACCATTTATTAAGGAAAGAAGTCTTCCTAAGTAGCCTGGAAAGCCTGGACAGTGCTGAAATGCAGGGTACTTTTTGTGGCCTCTCCAGCAGAGTGTTGTGCCACTAGGGCCACTGGAACATCTCGTCCCTCTTCCTAGAAAGGCCACTGTTCCCCCTCACCCAAATCACCTTGCTGAGGACTATAGCACTGCAGGCTCAGACTCATGGAAATCTTGTCCTCCCCAAGAAGTGGCACATAGGAGATGAGACGCTATGAGACTCCTGGCAGGGACACAAAGTTCAGGATGTGGGCAGCGACTTACAGCAAAGTAGGCAGGTCCTACCCCATTTCTCCACAGTCTCCACAGAATCCTTGCAGACGGCAATGGAGGCTGTAGACACAGCCATCATGAGCACCAGAGTCTGCCTCTGTGGGGGCAGGGGGTAAGAGACAACTCTCACATATAGAGAATGTTCCAGACAACATCTCAACTGTATGCCTAAGGAAGGCTAGCATCAGCAGAGAACCCTCAGAGGAAAGGCATGAGGGGCACCAGGGTCATGAAGTCCAAGGATGGTTGGCACAAATGGGGCTGTGTACAGTGGGGCCATGGTGAGAGACAGAGCTGAGGGGAAACTGTCTTCAAGGTCCTCCTACCTCAGCTCACCCAGGAAGTTAGCACAAAATCCACATAGAGGATCTGAATTCATCTAGAAATGCAGTGAGACACACGCACACACACACACACACACACACACACACACACACACAGAGAGAGAGAGAGGGGGGGTAGAGGGAGAGGGAGGGAGATCCTGAGCAGGGTAGCCATGGTAAGGCAGCATCATCATAGACAGTCCATCCGTTTCTGCAGTGTCTTTCCAGCTCAACCATGGGCTACACACAGCAAGACCCTAGGTGCTGAACCCACACAAACAGGGTATCCTGGCTCAACAGAGTAAATGTGAATAAGGAACCAGTGGCAGCCATGGTCCCTGTAAAGTGACTGCAATGATGAGAGAATCGAGCACAGGGCTCCAGAAGCCCAAAAGAGAGCTGAGCTCAGTGAAGGGCTAGGGATAGTGCAGCCCTGGGCAAGTCATTGTCCCAGGCTCAAGGCCCAAGATTTCTACAGAGATGCCAGTCGCTGGGATTGGATAGAGTCTGCCCAGGGAAGATCAGGAGGCCTCTGAGACCAAGTAAGGGAGACAGCTGACCTTCACATCTTTCCATCTCCATATCCCAAGCAGATCTTTGTACTACCATTTCGCAGCTGCCCACTGGCCACAGTGTCTCTCCTCAAAACTAATTTGGAAGTGGTGCAGAAAGCACACATGTGGGTGTACACAAACAACACACACACACACACACAAACACACACACACACACACACACACACACACACACACACACACACACACACACACACACACGTCACAGGAAGAAGCTAAAGGTGTAGAGACAGCCCCAGTCTCAATCCTCTTACCTGCTCCCTTGAACCTCCAGTGCCAACATAGTGAATTTTCCTTCCTCCAAGTTAGGGTCTGTTCTGGAGATGTGCTCCTTCACGGTTGCTTTTCAGATGAGCAAAGTATCTGTGTACTATTGACTATGTTCACACTCAGACCTGGTGGAGAGGTGTCTGCTGTGTAGAAGGATGATCCTTCATGGCAGGCCTAGAGCAGAGTTCAAGCCCACTGTCTGCTGATTCCTCATTCTCAGAATGCATTTCAGTCTACAGCTTAGAGATTCTCATCATCAGCGTCTAGATAGAGCACAGAGCCAGCTCACCAGGGTCTCTGCCTTGTCTCTGGTCAACTTTTCTATTGAATACGACATTTTGAGTTTGACATTCTTTCTTAGCCCAGCAAATAAGCTAGACTCCAGAAAGCCATGGATCATTTAGACAGAACTTTGGACTAAGTTTTTTGACAATCTCTAGTTAATATAAAGGAGAAAGTGGATCCTTACCTGCTGTAATTACTATTTAAAATAGGAGTTTTGTTTCAAAACGCATTAAGAGACCACTATTTGAACATTAATGAGCATTTTCACACACCCATGGCATGACCAGTGAAACAGTTCTATCATTACAAGTGTGAATATTCCAGATAAATGTCCTTATAAATATAGAACGAATCGCCTTTGCCCTCGTGGGGCCAGCCACCTCCTCTGCATAATCACCCTGACTCCCATTCCACAGGACCTGGCAGCTGAGTGCCCATCTGTCTTCCCACCACAGCCACAAACACCGCCTCAGAGCTGGGCAGCAATTATGCTTCATAGTTATTTAAGGAGGTATTAAAATAAGTTCTGAAATAAACCATTGTGTAATTGTCCAAATGCATATAATTATTCAAATAACTTTAAGCATAAAGAAGTTTGTGTGTTTTTAATATTAATCTTCAAATATAAACACCTCTAAAATATTGCTTGTTAATATATCAAAATTCTAATTAGGCCACTCTCAGAATAGCAGCATAACAGACATTTTTCACCTAGAAACACAGCATTCCTTGATCAGACCACATCTTGCCCCTGTAAATTTACAAGACAAGTCATTCCAGTAGAAGTGAGAATTAGAAATCTAGAGGACACATTTCTGAGTTTGGAAAGAAAAAGAAAAGAAAAAAAGTCATTTTTTTTTCTGCAGAATGAACATCATGAGAGAATAATTACCTGGAGGAAGGAAAAGCCCTACCCAAGATTAGAACCTTCTCCCTTCTCTTATCATCCCCATAGCATCAGGAAGATCACTGAGAGATGTCATTGACTCATTCTGCAGCCTGCTGGTAGAGAGGGACAGGACTCGCCCTGCCTGTGGCAGCTCAGAGACCTGGTTCCTCCTCTCTTGTGCTGTCCTCGCCTGGATCACCCTGTATCCCTCCCTGCCATCCCCTCAGTAGCCAGAGTCACTTCTGATTGACTGCTTTCTCCAAAGTTCCCCCACAGACATTCAAAGGCAACACTCATGGTCAGCTTCAAGGAGGAACAGGCATGAGGAATATTTGAGGAAAGTACCATCGATGGGACACCAGACATGCCGCTGATGGGCCATGACCCAGCTCGGTTCGAATTTTCCAAACTTTCAGACTACACACCAAGGGGACCAAGGAATATCCACCAATGTAGGTGATACAAGACCATGGCAATGCCGAGAGGTGCCCAGAAGGTCTCCTAATTCTCTCTTTCTCTGCCATCCCCTCTCTTCCCTTCCCATACCTCCTCTCCTCATCTCCCTGACCTTTCCTTTCCCCTCATCCCTGTTCTCCTCTCTCCCTCCTTAGTATTCCTTCTTCCTGCTTTGCTCACTACTCCATCACGCCCAGGCTACAAGCATGTTTTGCTTATTAGTAATAAATTATATCTGCAGTCAATAACTCATTTTCCAAAAATTAATTTGGGAGTGACAGCGCACAGCCTCCCACATGAAATCGAGTAGGCCTTGCAAACTGCCAAAGCACCAAGTCGTTATTCCATGACGGGACCATTTTCTCATTTTCCTCCAGTCAAGATTTATGGTTTCCAGGAGGCACTGCCATGCACCTTCATGTCTGAATCAAAATCAAACCTCCAGGACATTGCTCCATCTCTGCTGTGCCTCCACTCACTGGAGAACCACCTCTGAAGAAGTGTCCAGACACTGGCACCCTGCACATCTGGAGATGTTGGTGGGCCAGGGGAAGGGCAAGAAAACAACAAGCCCTCTACTCAAGGTTTCAACCAAGTGGCTAGCACAGCCTCCTGGGGCCACTTTGGGACCTCAGGAAGCCAGAGGCAGAGCTCATGTTGCAACAGATGCCTCGGATCCAGAAGATGCCAGCTGAGCTCAAACTTGCTGACTCTGCTACCATGCCAAAGCTTCCTGTTATGACTCCTTCCTAGTGCCCTGGAGGGCTCAGGCTGTATCAGGAACTAAATTAGGAAGAATGTCTTCTATTTCATAAATCCCATGCCCCCTGCTCAGGACATCTTCAATCACCTATTACAATGAGTTCAGTGAATACCACATCTGAGTTGGGAGAACTAGAGATCCAGGCAAAAAGAAGGATGAAAAAGAACAAGAGGCCTCCCCTTTCCGCCGACCGACTCAGGAACGAGAGCCCTCATCCAGTGGCTGATGGAAGCAGAGACAGACATCCACAGATATACACTAAACTGAAATCGGGAATTTAGTTGAAGAGAGGGAGGAATGAAAATCGAAAGGGTCTGTACCAGGTTGGAGAAACCCACAGGAACAGTTGGCCTGAACAAGGGAGAGCACATCGACCCTAGATGCTGTCTGGGGGGCCAGTACAAGACTGATGCAGACCCCTGAGCATGGATGTCAATAAGGAGGCCTCTGTACCCCAGGGAGCCTCTGGTGGTGGATTAGTATTTTTCCCTGGTGCAAGAAGGGACTTTGAGAGCCCATCCCACGTGAAGGGTTACACTCTGGCCTGGACACATGGGGAAGGGCCCAGGACCAGCACAGGAAGATTTGGTGGACTTTGCAGAGCCCCCGTTGAGGGCCCTACCCTGCCTGGGGAGTGGTGGGTGGATGGGGTGGGGGGTAGGTTGGGGGTGGGGAGGAGGGATGGGGGTGAGGGGAGGGAGAGGGAGAAGGGACTTACATGTGAAACAAGCTTGTTCCCTAACTAGAACTAATAATAATAATAAAAAAGAACAAGAGGCCTCTCTCTGCAAACAAACATGGCTGCTACCATGGAGAGTACCAAGTAACGCAGAGAACAAGAAGCAGATAAACCAGGGAGCACCAAAGAGGCAAAGTCCATGATGGGAGAGCTATGAGACAGCCATCACCAGATCAATGGGTCCCCAAGCAAAGTCCTTACTTAACTGTTGCTAAGACCTGTGGCTCCCTAGATAGATTTCTGTATTTCAAATGGTCAAAGGTTTGTGTGATACACATATGGACACACATTCTCACTGTGGTGCACACAAACAAGTAGAAGGAAACTTCCCTCCCCCTCTAGCTATGTGGTCTCTGAAGTGATGTTCAGTCTCTGGATACCTCAGCTGCCCAACCTGGAGAGACCATAACCAGAGTGTCTCATAGTCCCTTCTCTACATGGTTGTCAGGAGCTCAAGATGATCCTGCATCCCCTTAGTTTGATTCTCTGAGCTTCAGTTACCTACCGTCAACTTGACTCTGAAAATACTCAATGGAAAATTCTAGAATCAATGAATTCCTATGTTTTCATATGCATGCTGTTTCTGAGTAGTGTGATGAAGTCCCAAGCTTCCAACCTGGAATTCACTGCTTTGTCCAACATAAATGCACCACCTGCTCACTGGTCTCTTTGGCCACAGGTAGCTGTCCCAGTTGTCTGATGGACCATCAGGACACAGCAGTGCTTACGTTCAGACAAGCCTATTTTATTTAGCAACAGCCCCCCAGATCCACGATGTTCATAGTTTGGATGTGACAAAGAGAAGTAGTTAAGTATTTCCTTTAAGACAAAAGGAGAACGTGCTCTGTTTAAGAAATCTGCCAAGCTGAGGGTGCCAGGATTGGTGATAAGAACATGACTTCAATCTGCTAAATTCTGGAAAACAGAAAGCCATGCTGGTTTTACTGTCACACCTCAAGCTGCAAGTTAGAGCCACAGTGCCTTGAGCTTAGTAAAGATGGAAAAAAAACCTTCTGCCTTTCTACTCCCAGTACTCCCCTCTCTACTTTCCTATCACATGGTATGAGGATGGGGGATAGAGGAGAGAGTGGGGGTGGCTGTACAAAGCTAGGGGTGTATGAAAAAGCCATATGGAAACCCATTACTTTGTAAGCTAATTAAAATTATAATTAAGGGGCTGGGGAGATGGCTCAGTGGGTAAAGAACCTGTCACACAAGCATCAAGACTCATGTTCCCATTCCCAGAACTCATGTAAATTCTAGAAGGGTGTAGAAGTGTGTCTATAATTCCAGTGTACCGGAGACAGAAGTAGGGGCTCCCTGGAACAAGCTGGATAGTTAGTATCTCTAAAAGTTAGGTATTCACAAATGTAAATTTCACGGAAAATCAAATTCTTGTGTGTACAAGGGATGAATGAAAAGAAATCATCTAGATTAGAAAGAATTGTCTCTTCAGGCTAGAACTTCATCATCACTCCTGCTAAAATCTCTAGCTCTGCTGAGCTCTTTGTTTCATCTTCAATCCAGTAAAGCTCCAAGATTCAAACTACAGTGATTGTGTGACACAGTCTCATACCTGGGCTCAGGTGTCAGACCTCACCTTACAGTAAAAGGGTCAGCTGAGCTTCTCCTCTCACCATTCATCACTAAAACTGACTTGGATAATAGGTGAGGCAACAGCTCCCCATTGCAGACATGCACATTCCAAAAGTAAAACAGGGACAAGAAGGTGCTGAAAGGAATAGCCCTTTCCCTCTTTCAAGTCCATCATTGGCCTGAATTTAAGAGGATCCCAAATGCATGGTAGGAATTTCCATTCATTCTAGTCAACAAGAGTAGACCCACATGCATGATGCACATTCATCTTGCCCACAAGCATGATGGGAAACTTGATGCATCTAATTTAAATGACTGATGGGAAACGTCATTCATCTTGAACAAATGAATGACGGGGGATTTGATTCATCTAGTCAACATGTGTGGTGGGATGCTTCATTTACCCATCTTCTATGCATGATGGGAAACTTCATTCATTTGCCTAAATGCATAATGGGATATGATTTATTTAGTTCATTCATGGTAGGACACGTCATCTAGTACAATTGCATGATGGGAACTTTCATTCATATAGTCATCATATACTATGAGACATTTCAGGCAGATCTAGATGTTAGGCTTTACCCAACCAGTCTATAAGTGTGTCCTTCAAAGTAGAACAGCTAATCAAATCCAGGAGAGTCAAGGCAACACACAGGCCTCTGAAATTCCCTGCTCTACATCCATAAATCTACTGACAACACCACTGATCACCTGTGAATGTGGGGGAGAAGACATAGATGCAAGCATGTGTGCACTTTATCAGAGATGGGCACATCTCAGGCCTGGATGGTTAGAATGAACCATGGCTGTGGAATGCAGGGTAGGCTGTAAGAGGAAGGGCGTCTTACCCTCATGGCCACCCTGACCTGCAGGTGCCCTTTGGATCTCAGGACCTTCATCATTTCATCTGCCAAAACATCCCTGTCCACCCCCTGTGAAGCAGACAGCCAAGTAAGATGTACCCTCCAAAACTTCAATCAGGCCGTATTAGCAGTGAGGACTCCATGCTGGTCACAAGTCACACAGGGCTTCAGGGCCTCAGAGATGAGAGGGGTTCACCTGACGCCAGTCTGGAGAGCAGAGGAAAGAGACTCTGCCAGCTCTCAACTCCTGGAACTAGAGAAATGAACAGGACATGGAAGAAAGTCTCCATGTCTGCTCAGACTCACTCTTGAACTTAAAGGCTTTGGCTTCCAGGGCCTGGAAATTTCTGTAGAAAATCTAAATGGAAAGCAAATATAAGGGGACCATAACTTGCCATACAAAAATTTTTTCTCACTGGGACAAGGTATCTGTACATTTCAAGAAGCCATTTAAAGGTAATTCTGGGCAGCTAAGCAATTGTGGTTGGAGAGCTGAAGCCACTGTTGGGACTCTAGTCAGGTGTCTAGCAGGACTGTTCCTCAGTGTTCATGCCTATCTCCCCAGGAAGATGTGATGAGTTGATTTATGAGACAGGTCTGGTTCCAGGGTCCCAAGAACCTTTATGTCTCCTGCTCCCAAACTCACCATTGTATCTGCTAACAATATGCCTGGAATACACCCAGGTGAGAATTCCTTTCCACAGAAACACAGAGTTGTGTGCTGGCTCTGCTCTGGGAATTGGTTTAAGAAAGGAAGAGAACAGAGACCCTGTCTTGGGAGACCATTCTCAGCACAAAATCCTGGGGTTTCCCAGGCCCTTCCTGGATTCACTGGTGTTCCTGGTCCTGAAGCAAGGGCATCGCTGGCATGAGTAAACCCAGACAATGACTCTGGTAAGGTTCTCCCCAGCTGAGCATGTGGGCATTTCTTCAAAAGAAGCAAATTCGGGGTGGCATGATATTGAATACACAGTTCCTGCAGAAGTCCCTAGACGTCCTACCTTGGATAACCAGCTGTATCAGCACACACTAGACCATTAGACCTTCAGACCATGAAAGTGAGAAGGCCATTTATCAGCAGGAGCCAGTGAGTGCATGCTGATGCTCAATCAATTTACTTCCTTAACAGGCAGATTTAAAGCTTAGGTCGGACAAGCACTCCTCTTAGGCCTTTATACAGACCACCTTCTTGGATTTCCATTGCAGTCTGATGGCAGCCATGAATATCATCCTTTTTAGAGACAAGAAATCTGGAGCTCAAAGCAGGTGTGAACAGGCTGCCTAAGATTACAGGGAGAAGAAGTGAGCCAGCATTGACCATTCCGTAGTGGGACGCACTTAAGCTCCTGTATTCCCATACAACACCACTTGATCTAAGGGCGCTGCTGGTGCTGACCCCTGGATGCACAACCACTTTCTGTTATCTGAAACTCCGCCTCTAATCATGGATACTGCTACCCCACCCCCACGCCTAGGAGGATGATCACACCTTGATCTGTATCAACCCATAGTGAGCTGGAAGTGCACAGTTAATGAGAGGAGAGCATTTCTAAGTTGAAGGTAACATTTTAAAGTGGGATCATACTGCCCGATACACATCAACTGCTGAGGCAAAATCCCCCCAAAGTGTGGTTTCACCGGAAATACAAGTGCTTGGTTGAAGCACAGCTGGCAAAAGTCACCCCTCGTGGGGCCTCTGTGTTCACAGAAAGCAATGACTCTAGCCAGAAGGTCATTTAGGCTCACCCTACACTGACTGTCAGGGCTGGAAAGCCTGGTCCAGCCTGGGGTGACATCCACCTTCCAGATGGGATGTGGAGACCCGCATTCTGACTCAGCTCTCCGATGTTATGTCACTGGATTTCCTCACTGCTATTCCAAAACATCTGACCAGAAGCAAGACATGAGAGGAAGGATTTGTTCTGGTTATGATTGGAGAGTGCTCTGGTGAAGGCATGGCAGCAGGAGCAGTTTGTGTCTGTGGTCACAGCAGTGTGAGGCTGCCTTTTCACATCTAAGTGGGTTAAGAAGCAGAGAAGGGATGTGAAGAAGGGCTAAGTTATGTATGAACCCTGAGGCCTGGCCCCCAGAAATCCTCCTCCTCCAGCTAAGCCTTATGTCTAAACAACAGCTGCAGCTAGGGACCAAGTTTTTTAAACACATGAACCTGTGTCGGACAATTCACATTGAAACCACAATTCTCTCCAGTCAGAAAGAATAGATAAGCAGAGGAACACATGTGCAAGTGCGGACACACACACACACACACACACACACACACACACACACACACACACACACACACACCACCACCACCACCACCACCATCACCACCACCACCACCATACCATGGGGGGCTGACAGAAAACCATTAATAATAAGAAAGAAAGTCATCTTGGGCCAAGGGTTTTCTCTGATCCCTAGCAGATTAGAAGCAGGAAAGGCATCTAAAGAAAGGATAAGCTGAAATGGTTTCAGGGAAACATGAAATCATTTTCCATGGACGACCACACTTTCAAGAAAAGCTGTGACCAAGTGTGAGAGCTCAGAGTAGCATATCCACTATCCACAGTATACCTGCCTCTGGCTGGAAGACTCACCCAGTGCTTGACCAGGAGGGTCAGGGCAAGTGAACAGGTATCCCTGACCTCAGAGTAAAGATTCCATATCTTCAAATCCAGCCCAGGGTCATCAGCAAGTCACATGTTACTCACTCTACCTAAGTTTAATATGGAAAAATAGAACAGGACCACACCTGCTAACAAAGCCAGCCTAGATAAACTCCACGTTCAGTGAGAGCTCTTGATTGAAAAAAAAAAAATAAGTGGAGAACAATTGAAGAAGACACCAGACATCAACCCTGGCCTCCATACACAAACATGTGCATACATGAACACACACACAGGCACAGGCACAGGCACACACACACGCACACGGACGCACATGGACACACACGGACACGGACACCAGAATATGTGTGACCACATGCCTGGGAAGGAGACAATACCATATATTTCTGGAATGTTCCAAGCAGGAGGAAGAGAAAGTAAGACCAGACCAAGAAGAAGTTGTGGCAGTCCACCAGCTGCCTGTGAGCCTGTATGGCACCAGCGGCATTCCACAGTTGCTCTTGTGTGTCTACCTCCTACCTGTCCCCACCATCTAGAGACAGATCTATTATTCCTCAGCAGTGTGGCGTCAAGAATAAGAGGAAGGCTCAGAGGAGCCATCCAGGCTGTGGCTAGGTGATCATTGCAAGCTGGGCAAGGTCACTGGTGTAGCTGATGTTCCAGAGGGACCCACACCATTTCTCATCACACCAGTGGTTCTGATGTGTACCATCGACATAGAGCACATGCAATTATGACCTAACAGATTGGCGTGAAAAACAAAGTCATAAGTATAGAAGACATTGAGTGTGGACACAGAATGTTTCCAGTCCTAAGTTAATTGAACAAGTTGACTAAAGAGAGAGACATTTAGATTGGGAATTCATGAAGGCTGGGAAGAAATGACTGAACCCACACTTTGGGGGAGGGCTGTTTACAACCCGTGACCTCTTGTCTCTCCAGGACACTTGAGTGGAACAGAGGAGTGAGTGGTACAGTCTGAGCTTCTCTTAGGGTGCTGAGTAAGATTTTTAAAAGTATCTATTGGTGTCTCCCTAGTGTTAGGAAAGCTTTTAGGCAGGGTTTTATTATTTGATTTTCTCACGGGGAAAAAAAATAGCTTCAGAAATGGCTCTGTATTAGGCCTTGATGCCAGTGGGTGTGGGTGTCTGTGTATAGTTTGTGTGAACCTGTATGAGTGAATGAACACATATACATGCATGTGTTATATGTGTATTCCTGCTTCCATGTGTAAGTTTGGCCTGTAGCTGTCAGGCCCTCTTTCATCATGGCTGTGGGTCCGGGTTGCTACTTGGTTATACATTGACCTTGGTATTGTGATCTATGTTACATGTGCCTACATGTGCCCTGCTGCTTTGTATTCATCCTCACTGATCTACAGGACTTCAAGGAAGGCCTTACCCTCCACCCTTGAGTATGGGATTGGAGGCTTTAGGAGGTAAGTAGCCTGAAGTAAGGTGCCCATATGCTGATTGCTAGAAATAAAATGAAGAACCAGACTGCTAGCTTCCAATCACTAACCCTATGGAGTCTGGGTCTTGTGTGGGTGCAGGAGACACCCAGGCTACCACAAAGCCTCACCACGCCATCTTTCCACAGGGTCCCACAACAAATGTGTCAGCATCTGCCACAAGCAGAGCTTCTGGTGCCGACTGAAGTAGGGTGGTTTTCAGGCAAATGTCAAAAGAAACATTTCCCTCCACAGGATCCTCATCCAACTTGACAACAGAAGACCCCATGTTTATTCCCAAATCCGTGGACACAATTGAATCACCAGAGGACATAGGCTTACAGTGATCTCAGAGGGTCCATAAGATCTTTGTCTCAGGCAGCCTCGGTACACAGAACCAGGGAGAAAAGACCCATTCTGAAACAGCTGCTTCCTAAATAGATACTGCTGACACAAATGGATGTTTTGGCCAAGGATCAGGTTTGTTACAAGTGTTTTTACTGAAGGGGTAATTCACAGAGCCAGCCTTTCTGCCCATCACTGCTGTGGCCAGGATCATAGCTACTCCTGAGAACAAGCATCTAGCTGCCTCAGGACCCTCCCCTTACCCACATCCTATGCCTCCCCTCCTCCAGCTATTTCAAGGGACCCCTCTCTCCACACATAGCCTCTTTTCCTTCTACAGAACCCTGCCCTACCTCGTATCCCCTTCCACTCTTCCAGATGCCTCCAGGACCTTCCCTTCACCCATCCCTTTCCCCTCCCTCAGAGTCCTTCTCCTTCCCTGTATCCCTTTCCCTTTCTTTAGTTTCCTCCATCTTTCCCTCCACTGTCCCCTGCCATGTCCAGCCCAGGCAATGTGCTTCATCCTAGCTATTCCCTGGACCCAGTTTCCTGACTTTCCCTCCTGTGTCATCCATCCCTATTCTGCAGAAAGCTACATTTGAGGCTCAAGGTCTATGGCCACTTTGGTTTTCTCCTGCTCTCCTGCCCATCCTCAACCCCATTTTCTTGGTTTGAAGCTTTAGGTGCAGGGGCTTTCCAGACCTGACAAAAGCAGAAACAATGCTGGCCACAGGATGAGAGTCTCAGATTAGATCATAAGGTCAGATCATGAGGAACCTTCTGGACCACTGACTTGCCAGGCCACTTGAGGAAAGATAGTCCTATCATATCCAAAATGCAGTAGCTGCCCTCTGTGCAGGTCCTAGCACTCTGAGTGAAGGGTTAATTACCTAAAAGTCTCAGGTGGACTAAGAGCTGTGGATGGGAGAGGCATCCATGCTGAGAACACCTATGGAAGCGCCCGATAAGGAGATCTGTATGACAATCCCACTGTCGTCTACCACATGCAGACTGCAGGGGAACAGACCAGGAGATGGACTCTTCCATCTCCAAATACCCCCCTCTTGAATCCCACAAAACCCCACAATCCCACACCACATGTGTACAGTACTTCCGTGGTGAGACTCCAGCTCTTCAGTTGTTCTGATAAAGAGGAAGTATACTCTAGAGAAGTCTGATTTCTTTTATTTCTCTGTCTCCTCCATCAACCCCAATCTAACATTTTGGTGCTGAAAACCAGGAGGAGTTTGGGATTCCTACACCCCAGCCTCCCCTCTGAATGACCTTTTTTTCTCCCCTTACCTCTCTCCTTCTTTTCTGAGACATACCATAGCTGTTCACCAAGCTACTCGGGCTTAACAGCTACCAGTGGCAACTTGAAACCTTGGGTTGTTGGTGTTCCATGTAAACTGAATTTGGGTCTTCTCTCATCTGACTTCTTCTCTCTCTTTCACTGTCCTCCGTCCTCCACAGCAGAGGGCTTTTGCCATTAGACCACAGCACATTCAGCATCCATACACCAAGGTAAGGTCAGGTTCACTCTAAGGGCGCACTGGATTGACACTTTTGTCCAGACCCTGAGGCTCCTCTGGCTTTGCCTTTCAGATTGTTGGAATTGGGGACACCAGTTCAAGGACTGGTCACTTATTTTGAGCCACTTTCTGGTTTGTAGGTGACCACTTATGACTAGAAACTAGCCTCACCCTCACTTTGCCTAAGGTGACTCCTGTCCTTTGTTTTATTCCTTCATTTTAGGTTTTACCAGCTCCTTCTAAGGCTAATTTCGTGAACTCTGTCTGTCTGTCTGTCTGTCTGTCTGTCTGTCTATCTATCTATCTATCTATCTATCTATCTATCTATCTATATCTCTGATGCTAAACTGGCTGATAAGTCCCCTCCCTTTCAAAAGCAGTGCATATTAATTAATGTGATGGTAGACCTTGGACCTCACCCATTCCTAGACACTTTTGGTTTGTTTTTAAAACAAACTTCAAGGTGTTAGTGTGCTTGTGGACTGAGGTCTGAACCCAACATAAATTGGATAACACTTGATTTTCTGAGTCTCACTGACTCAGACAGTATGACAAAATGTCTGATGCTCCACCTTCAAACCTCTTTTCTATCTCCTCTTCTCTCTTTCTATTTATTCTTCCATTATAGGTTTGTAAGCTCAAACTTCTAAATGCAACTCCCTAAATTCTCTCTCAGATGCTCAGCTGACTGATAAGTCCCCTGCCTTTCAAAAGCAGCACATGTTAAGTAATGATAGCAAATTTTCAAATATTGTTTCAGCCATGATGCTGGCTCTGTAAGGGATTTACCTTCCCATTCCAGACTCACATATTTGTCCTCCAAGCCCCTGACTCTCACTGGAAAAGGAGAGCAAAATAGCCCAATTCTTCCCCAATCCTGGAATTGGACTGGTAACATTATTTAGAAAGTTCCTCTCCTGCCACTTACAGACTCGGTTTCCTATTTTGGACCTACTTACCTAGGCCATAGGCACCATCTCTTTCTATATCCATAATAACCCATCTAAGTGGCATCTTTTTAAGGAAAAGTGTGTAATGATCCATATTTGATCTTCAAAACTGTAGGTTTCACAGGGAGTTGTGCCCTGATTGGGAGTGGGCTCTCTTTACCATGTGGCTGAATCCACCTTCAGCAGAAAAGAAGCCTGTAGTTTGATGCCATGTTGGCTGGTAGACCTCATAAAGATAGAAGCAACCACATGACTTGGCCACCATCCTGCTAATAATATCACAAAGAGGACAAATGCCATGTGACTTCACTATCACCTTGGGTAATGTCACCACATGAATAGGCCAAAATAGTGACACCCATAAGACTTCATGGTCCCACTGAGTCCAGCTGGGATCACCCTTTTTATATTAGACTAAGGAGAAAACATCAGACCTCCAAGGTGATTTTTTATAATTTTAGTGTTTTTTTTTATTTTGACACAGTTTTCTTACACAATACATTAACAGCTTCAAAGGAGAACCTAAAAGTTTTCCTGGCTACTTTCCTCCAACACTGGCATAGTAACAAAGGGAGCTAATGCTTGGAGAGTCACAGGTCCCAGTGGAGACTGAAAGGATAAATTGCTAGGTTCTAGACAAGCTGCTACCAGTGAGAGCTACTGTGGTTAGGCAACGCTGGGTCTCAATGCTAGCGTGTCTGCCTATTATCTCCAGGCCCATCTTCCTCTGAGATAACATGCCCCCACCCCCTTACCACACATTTCTGCCTTTGTTTCTGCCTACCCTAACAATATGTTTGCTAAAGATCTCTGTGTTTGTTTCCATTTCACAATGAGGATTACAAAAATCACAATCCAAACAAACAATAACATTCAAAATCTTGCCTTATTAAAATTGTCTTATGAATGGTTATGCATGTATGTAGGCTGCCCACATCGGATTAGGGTTTGCTTTCTACAACATATACTTAGTATAAAATTGACTTATATGGAAATGCTCATGTAAACTAAAACTAAAGTTAACTTGGCTCAACTTCATTTTGTCCATAGTAAAACTAAAATTAAGAGGGAAAGCGAAAACAAAATAAAATAATGATAAAAAAATATATTTAATTAATATGACCACATAGCTGTTAGGTCCAAAGTGGCCCCCACCCCCTGCAAATGGCAGTGCTGGTGACATTGTTTAAAACACAAGGACTTTGGTCAAGTAAACAGAATGATTGCTATTGAATAAGAAATTCTAAATGTGGGTACCCTTAATCCTCCAGGAACCTCCATTAACCTTTCCCCAAAGGTCAACTACTTTGGGCAAGGGCACCTAGTTCCCCGTCAATCAGGACAGCCTGTATCAGCTCAGGTCCCCCACTCCCCACTGCCTGTCATAGAAAATCTGCTTGCTTTCCCACCATTTTGCTCTTCTCTGTGTCTCAGATCCAGAGATGGCCTCGGCAGTTTGATCCCCAATAAGCCTTTCTTTCTACCTATGGAGCAATCTAGTTCAGTAGTTTGCACAAGTACTTATAATAAATGAAATAAATAGAGATGGCTAATGGCCCTAAATCTTTCTTTGGGACAATTAACACAAGGGTTTAATTGCCAAATTCTAAAATCTGCTTTTAAGGACAAGAATACATAATCATATAATTCTTGTCAGGATGTTATCTCCTTGATCCTTATCCCAATTCTGGCTTCTACACCATGCTCCCTGTGGCTTGAGGGTATAAATTAGCTTTAAGAGATGATTGCTTCTACTCCAGTACACATTTTCCTATTGGACAATTGCCCTGTCTATGTATTTGCTTGTAAATGTGTTTTATATGTAAATTAATGATTAATGTATACATGAATACAAACATTTTAAGGATTTTTTTATCATTATGGCCTCTTTCAAACAAACAAATGAGGGGCTAGAGAGATGGCTCAGTGGTTAAAAGCACTGGCTGCTGCTCCAAAGGACCTGAGTTCAATTCCTAGCACCCATATGGCAGCTTAAAACTGTCTGTAACTCCAGTTCCAGGGAATCTGACTGCCTTACACAGACATACATGCAGACAAAACACCAATGCACATAAAATAAATACATCTTACATAAATAATACATATACTATATATAATAATAAAAACAAACAAATGAACAAAAGAGTTTTTCAAGATCCTTATTTTATCCAGGCCTGTGTTAAAAACAAAACTAACAAAAATGAATACCTATTACTTAGAATGCAGGACTTCTGTCTTTCTTATGAGTTAAACAACTATCATCTTTATACCTTCAGCTATACTTGCCTGAAATGATTTTAGCAGGATTTGTTAAATGTTAATACTTCTCCACAAAAGATGAGTTGAATATCCCATCCCAGCTAGTTTTATACAGGCAAAAGGGAAAAATGGAACTATGATCTGTCTATGTAACTGTAAATAATGTCCTCATACACACTGAGTAAAGACTTCTCAGCATGATTCCTTCAGAGTCACCCCCATTCCTGTTCACTATACCTTACCAATTTTCTGAAAGCAAAGCCCAATGAGCTCATTGGTTCCCCAGGGAGAACTTTGACAAATTTGAACTTTGATTTGTCATTAAGATCTGATGAAGAAGGGGTGGAAAATGCTCAGATTCCCTTTTCTGCCAGGGAGAAAATTCTCACAACAGATAGTAAATTCATTTGTTAATGCTATTGTGTCTCATGGTATTAAGCAATAAAAAATGTTGTAGGGTTGAAAATGGAAATTATGTTTAAAAGAAAAATTTGTGCATGAAGATTAAAATGGATGGATGTTTCCAGAATGAAAAAAAAAATCTAGAAATTTTTCAAAGACTATGAAACCCTGAGTAAGTTCCTTAGGGCCTACAAAGGATAAGACTTGGAGATAACATATACAGTATTAAAGTTTCTAAGGTCAGGCCAACAATTACCAAGCTGGCTAAAAGTGTGTTGAATCAACATTTATTTGGAAGTATTTGGCTATTAAATACTATTCAGTAGTTAAAAGTACCAGTCTGCTGTAACTGGTCTTCTGGATGTTCAATAACCATTCGGGGAAATGATACTAATGTAGTTAGAGGATTTACAGGAAGAAAATTTTCTCCTTTTGCTGTGGGATGATCTTTCTGTACCCTGTGAATATGTATTACTCCCATTGGTTAATAATAACTGTCTGGCCTATAGCAAGGCAGAACAATGAAACTGATGACTCAGATAAAGAGGGGTGGAGTCAGAGAAGATGCCAGCCAGCTGCCAGAGGAACAAGATGTATTAGAGCACAGGCAAAGCCACAAGACATGTGGCAAAGCATAGATTAATAGGAATGGATTAATTTAAAGGTAAGAGATAGTTAGTAGTAAGCTGGAGCTGTTTGACCAAGCATTTTGTAATTAATATTAACCCTTGAGTGAGTATTTAAAAGACGCTGTGGGATAGGGTAGGACAGAGAAACCTGAATTTACATCCCTTGTCCTCCAATATCAATGAGATCCCAGTGGACTCTGGGCCATCTCAAAATGTTCTATAAGTGTGAACAGTCACCTGTTCTCTTGTTCAGGGAGGCCATGGAGACCCCACTCAGTGAATTCTAACCAGCATCCAGCCTACAGAGAAGGCCAACATGGAAGAAAGATTTCCTCGGTGCTTCCAAGGGAAACCACAGTCAGGTCAAGGAAGGCCTTACGCCACACAGATGGACAATTGGTAAAGAAAGTCTTGAGGAGTCAGAGATTCCTCTCCGGCCCAAGTGACCCCCAGGGGCCATATCCTCACCTGGCCTTGACCATACAGAAGCAGAAATTAAGATTGGCTTCCTGCATGGTCTTAAACACCCAGCAGGAAAGTATAATCAAGATTAAAATAATTCATATATTTCTTTAACAGGTCTGGGAACTGAAACCTGCAGACATTATGCTTTGCCATATGAAATGTTATTTGGATAACTATTTCTCAATGATGATCCCAGATATAGCACAGACCTAGGCTACATCAGTAACTACACTATTGACAGCTGAGAAACGCAGGCTTGCTGTATTTACCAACTGTAGAACACTATCTCTTTCTGGAAGAGTACTTCTCACAGGTATAATACATCTTCCCAAACCCTAGCCACCCATGTTCCCTCATTAAAAGAGACTGCCAGATACTCTGTCACCAAACCCAGCATGTTCAGGAAATTATTCAGAATATCCAAGTGGTATCCTCGGAATGTTGCCTGACAGTCCTATAAAAGGACTCCGTAGGACTCAATTTCTCTCTTACATTGCTGTTTAGATGCTGACTTTAACTGACTTCCATTACAAAGCTGCCAGCTGCTTGTTCCTTATTTGGGAGTCTGATGTAACAAACAGCTGATTACAGTCATCTCCTGCTACAGGGCTCTGGTCCCAGGTCCAGTCAGTTGTACAATCGCATTTTACCTCACTAAGCAAAACTTACATTAAAACCCTTTGCCTCATTACCTTTGTTTCTTACTGTTCCCCAGGAGGATATACAGGCACTAACCTCCTCACACAGCACAATCCAAGAATACATGTTATCACCAAATGACCATCTTATGTTCTGAACCTTTGCCATCTGTAAGGCTTTCTCATAGCCTCTTCTGTGGACCCTGCTGGGATACACTCTAACTGCTGCCCCTTTCTACACCATCCCTTCTGTTGACTCAAAGCAGTTGAGAGTGGGACTAGCAACTGTCACCCCAAATGACTGGACCTGGAAGGAAAATGTTCTCCTAGCATTTTTTAACCTCACTGGTAGGAGGTTAAGTCCTTGGCTTCGTACACTGCCATCCTTACTTCACCCTGTTAGGCTGCCCTTCCATCTCTCACTTTTCAAAGTGAAGTATCCTTTTCACTGGCCACAGACCCTTTATCTTCCCCTTCTCCCCCTGACCACAATCTCTCTATGGACTGTACTCTTACCTCTCCCCTTGATCTCTGCACAGGAGAGCCTTGATGCCCATCTTAACAGAACTCACCAGCTCTGGAAAGCAGCCAATTCCAATTACTCATCCAGCAGCTTGGTCTGTCTACCCACTAAGGTCTAGCACTCGTTGGGTGCCCTGACCCCTCCCACATTCTATGCCCATTACAGACCTCTCAAGATGGCCCCACTCTCTACAGGCTCTTACCACCCCCTACTGTTTTCCAAATCTCAAATGACAAACTATTGCTCTCTTCCAACTTATGAACTTGATTAGCATCTTTCCTATTCTGATCCACCTGACTCATCCCTGCCAAATACCCACAGCTTTTCAAGACGCAATACAAATCCTTCCCTTGCCCTATATGGGAGCCCCTATCTATGGACACCCACCCCTCTCAGCCTATCTCTCTGGATTCTACTCCTACCCTTCCTTCTTCCGGGGTAATCTCTCAATTTCAGTCTGTAAACAAATCATCCATTTTCAGCTCTGTAACAATTATTTTTTGAAGTTTCTTTAGGAGTGTATGAGGGCGATCACACACTCCCCTCCAGTTGATCAAGTTAAAACTCTCCTCCTGCTATATGAAATTAACCCAACCTATGCCCCCTTAGGTCCCAGAGAGAGTCAATTCCTCCCTCCATCGTCCCCTTCTACAGGAAGAAACCAAAGAGAGAATATGTCACTTGCTTTTTTTTTTTTTTTAACCTGGCCTGGGGTCTGAAATGATGGGTTAATTATCTAAAATACTTCAGGGGACTGAGAGGCTCTGGAAGGAAAGTTGACGTGACCGATAACACCTATGGAAGTTTCTGATCAGGTGATGCACTTACCAACCCCACCAGAATCTACCACTTACAGGCTGCAGGGGAAGTAGTCTGCTGGTGGACTTTTCCATCCCCAAAGTTGCCCCTTTCCCATCCTATAATCCCTAGGCAGTGGTGGCGCACGCCTTTAATCCCATCACTCCAGAGGCAGAGGCAGGTGGATCTCTGTGAGTTTGAGGCCAGCTTGTTCTAAAGTGCAAGTTCCAGGACCGTCAAGGCTACACAAAGAAACCCTGTCTCAAAAAAACCATGAGATGTCCCCTTCCCATGCCATGTAAATACAATGTCACTTCTACGGAGAGAGTGCGGCACTTTACTTGTCCTGATGAAAGAACAATTCTACTTCTGGAGATTTCTGTGTGTTTTCTTTTATTTCCATATGGCCTCCATCAATCTTGATATAACACTGAGGACTTAGGAAGGCCCAGGTCACACCTGATTGGGAAGTGAAAGAGAAGTCCTCTTTTAGGGAACCTTAGAGACCAAGAGTAAAAAATAGAAGCAAAATTACCACGCTTGAACAATCAAGTCGAAATCCCAGTGTCTCGTGGTACCTTGTGCAGACATCTGGAGACTGACCTTAATGACCCATGGCACCTCATACAAATGACCAGTCTCATCACAAACAATTCAGCCTGTAAAAAATCTATTTAACAAGATAATGTGTTATCCATCTGCCCCTCAGACATGGCTCTGCACAGCAATCTCAGGAACTTAGATTAAGTAACTTCTCTGTCTCAGGGTTTTGGGTTGCTCCAGAAGCTCTCTCTGTTTCCCTCTGTGTCTGTCAATAAATGTTTTGTCCATTTGGGAATTTGGCTTTGGGAAATTCTCTCACCACCAGCATCACTGGCCTTCTGTACACCTTACTAGGCAGCCATAGCCAGCATCCCAGCCAGAGCCGGCTCCTCTGCTTTCTTATTCCTTATCCTCAGGCAGCACAGGGTAAGCTGACCCTGAGCTCCTCACAACCCAAGCTCCCTTGCTGTCTTCCCAAAGTGACTCACTCCGAATTCATACAAATGTATCTAAAAGAGGCTGCCATTGGTGTTGCAAATGGAACAGGGCCTGAGAATTCTAAGTCCCAGAAGCCTGGCAGAGGTGACTGTCACGTGACTATCCTGGGGAATAGTAAAGAAATGTCATTCATCCTACAAAGGGCATCAAAAACCACAAATGGGATTTTGATCATGTCCAGCTTGACTCAAAGATAGCTACATCACTGGAAAGTCTTACCTCAGTATGAATAGCAAACAACTCTCTTCACGGTGGCCAATGGTCCTATTATGTCCTGAGGAAATATTTCCATAACAACAATGGACAAGATCTGTGGCTATGCAATGTGCATGTCTTTTAGTGTGCAGGTCCCAAGCAGAAGGCAGAGGTATAAAAGTCAGCACAGCCATGGATACTGGGGGTTGGCTGAGATGGAAGTGGCTGGGACACAATCTTTGGTTTCAGGAACTAAGCCACAAGAACCATCGACAGAGAAATAAACAATCGTGTCTGTTTCCCAATTTCCCACCTTGGACAGTATAGGCTAAGTGGACATTTCATCACCAGGTGCCTGAATTGCCCTGAGACCAGTGTGAGACAGGACTTCACAGCTATGACAGCAACTAGGAACCAAATGGCCATCCTGTGCTTTGTGATAACCCCCCTCCCAGGAAGGGTGCTCCCTCATATGCCACATTTGACCACCTCTACCTCCTGTCCTCAGAACTGCCTACAATGAGAGTGGTCACCAGTCACTGTCCTTTTTCTCTGTGAGCAGATATGTCTATTAATACTGTAGGGACCTTCCTTGTCTATGAGGATTCCTTTACTTCCAAACATCAAAAATTCTTGTGGGTAGAAAACATTCCCTGTTGGAGAGAGGGCTGAGTACTGTGGACAAAAGTCAATGAGGTGGCCACCCTAGGCAGAGCACTTTGGAACGCCACACTTAGGGTCACAGGTCACAGACTACAGAATGAATGAACTGATAAGCACAGAAAGCCAACAACAGGAGTGAGAAATAGTGAAATTTAACTAAGAGGTAAGTGCATCTGCAAAGGCCCGGATTCTCCCTCCCTCTTGCTCTCTCCTTTCCTCCTCCTTATCCTCATCTTTGTTCTCCTCCTCTTCTTCTTCTTCCTTCACCCTTCCCTTTCCCTCTCTTTTCTCCATACCCCTTTTCCCCCTCTCCTCCTCCTTCCCTCTTCCTCTTTCTCTCCTCTCCATCATCTACATATTCTACTATCCTATGTGACATATCCCTGCCTTCAGGGAGATATATAAATGTGTCTAGTCAAATCATTGGGACATTAGTAAATCAAACCAAGTACCAGCCAGGTGGGCTATTCCTCTGGCCTTCGGTGCCCTTTGCTTTCATCCCCCCCCATACCCAGGTCCTTTTTCACACATCCTGTGACAGTCAAGGGAGCAGTCTCATTCATTACCCAGACAACCCAGGCAAAGCTCTTCCACTCCTGAGAAATCACACTTACAGTGTACCTGACCAATATATGTCATGGCTCCAAACTCCTCTGGTTCTGCTATCCACAACATGTACATTTCGTCTCATAGGGTAAGGTCAGCTCCAAATCCTGGCAGTCTTTGGTGACCTTTTCATTGTCTTGGCATCTTCAATACCTTGGAGTCTGCACTGCAACAAAGGCTTCACCTTTTTCAATGGCCTTACAGTAGCTCTCTGTAAACACCCTGTCAAGGTGCCAAGCCTAAAATTCTTTCCACAACACTTTCTCTTTATTTCCAATTTTTTATTTTAATTATAAAGATTATTTTACATGTTAATCCCAGGTCCCTCTCCCTCCCCTGCCTCCCCAACTAATACCCTACCTATCCCATACCCTTTCTGCTCCCCAAGGAGGGTGAGGCCTTCTGTAAGGGGTCTTCAAAATCTGTCATATCCTTTGGGATAGGGCCTAGGCCAATCCCCTTGTGTCTGGGCTCAGGGAGTATCCCTCCATGTGGGATGGGCTTCCAGAGTCCATTCCTATGCTAGGGATAATTACTGATTCACTACAAGGGGCCCCATAGATTTCCAAGGTCTCCTCACTGACACCCACATTCATGGGGTCTGGATCAGTCCCATGCTGGTTTCCCAGCTATCTGTCTGGGGACCAAGAGCTCTCCCTTATTCAGGTCAGCTGTTTCTGTGGGTTGCATCAGCCTGCTATAGACCCCTATGCTCATCCGTCCTCCTTCTCTGCAACTAGATTTCAGTTCAGTTCAAGGTTTAGCTGTGGGTGTCTGCTTCTACTTCCACCAGCTGCCGGATGAAGGCTATACGATGGCATATGAATTAGTCATCAATCTCATTATCAGGGGATGGCATTTAAGGTAGCCTCTCCTCTGTTGCTTAGATTGTTAGTTGGTGTCATCTTTGAAGCTCTCCAGACATTTCCTTAGTGCCTGATTTCTCTTTAAACCTATAATGTCTCCCTCTATTATATTATCTCTTATCTTGCTCTCTTCTGTTCTTCCCCCAACTCAACCTCCCTACTCCATCATGTCTTCCTCACCCCTCCTCTTCTCCCCTTCTCATTCTCCTAGTTCCCTCTCCCCTCCCACCATGCTCCCAATTTACTCAGAATATCTTGTCTCTTTCCCCTTCTCCAGGGGACCATGTATGTCTCTCTCAGGGTCCTCCTTGTTTACTAGCTTCTCTGACTGTGTGGATTGTAGACTGGTAATCCTTTACTCTATGTCTAAAATCCACATATGAGTGAGTACATACAATGTTTGTGTCTCCAAAACCAGTGCCATGTGGTAAAACTCTTATGTGTTTGCAAGTTTGGCTGCCAAATTTAGATGTAGCCTTAGTCCTCTTCAGCAACAGATTCTATGTGCTAACCCTGAAGAAACATGTTTCTATTCACAGATTTCACCTGAGTAATGTTGGGCTCTCATTAATCACAACTAATCATCACATACAGATTCTTAATTCAAAATATCACACAAACAGCCAGCATAGAATATTTGCTTCCCTCTGAAATTTCATAAATCAGGCCTCCATTGTCTGAATTTATTCCAACTTTCTTATCTTTCAAGCAACCACAGTACAGTCTCCTAATTTCTGAGTACTCAACAGCTTCTCCAGTTACAAGGTTTCCAGTTCAAAGATCCAAATGCTTCCACAATCCTTCCACAAAGCAGCATGACCAAGTCTATCACAGGAATACCCCACTCCTGGTACCTATTTATTTTCTTGTTTCTTTTCTGATAAAACACTCTGGCCAAAAGCAATTTGGAGAGAAAAGGATTTGTGTGTTTTATACCTCCAGGTCATAATCATTTGGGGGAGGAGCTGAAGCACCACACACAGAGGGCTGGGCATTCCCACGTCAATCATCAATAAAGACAATTCCCCACAGTCCAGACTGATGGGTATAATTCTTCATCTGAGATTCCCTCTTCTTGGGTTACTCTAGTTTGTATCAAGTTGAAAATATCAAGTAACTAATACAAAGGAGTTCTGGCATTCAGAGTTGCAGCTTCTACCTATTTTCTTGTCTATGTTCAGGTAACAGATGAGGCTAGACACTGCTCTCCCAGGAGAGAAGACAATGAGCTAAAAGTGTGCTTTCTCCCATGTCTTAGACTTAAATACCCCACCAGAGTCTGTAAGTTTGCAGCTCAAGGAATGTGCAGTTTCTGGAATTCTTTGCTTGAGTTTGGGGAAAGCATACTACCATTTCCAGTCCTAGGCGGTTTAGAGACAGTTTGAGCAGAATGCCTATGAATTTTTTATCAGCGAAATCATCTCTTTTTCAGAGGCAAATTTTCATTGGTGTTACTAACTCTACATTTATAGGTCTTTAATTTATAAAGATCCCTAAAGGATTTCTTTCCTGCTAATTTTTAAAATTCTACCATAGGTCCACTCTTCTTTGATAAGCAGTCAGTGAAGTCATGACTACAAAGAGGCCATTCTCATTCTAACAGAAGTGTGTAGCTGAATCCAGGCAGAGTTCACTGCAGCGACATCAAGGACAGACATCACCACCATCCAACAGAACCTAGGGCTATCTGTGTTCTTAATATTAGCTAAAGAATGCTTACATGGGAGCCCTGAGGGTTGGGGCAGAGAGGAATAAAGTCAGTGAGGAAAAACCCAACAAACAGGGAGACAACAGCCTGACTCCTCCAGCAAAGAGAAAGTGAAAGCTAAAGGCAGTCTGGGCTCTATAACAATGGTGTGCACCTATGGAAAGAACTGCCATGACATGTGTTTAGGGCAGAAGTCAGTGTCTTTAAAAGTACTTGAGCTTGCGCTCAAGATTCTATTTGTTACAACAGCTCATTACACACAGACTTTACTTGCTCCCAAATGGTGTATCTGCTACCATCTCTCACAGGGACACCTCCAGGAAGCCAGTGCTCACTGACTAACCCCGGCACTCATCTAAGACAAATGAAAGAACTGGGTTTGCCTTCATGGTTCTCTGAAAACCTAGAGAAACAGTAGGATCCTGCAAACAACTGCTGTCTTGCTGATTCCCTTGCTGATTCCAGCTAGTGGCCCCACCATTCATGTAGTAGTGACCAAGACCAACTGTTGTCCTTGGGGCCTTTCTCGCTTTTCCTGTTTCCTATAGTTCTCCAGACTCTCTACTCTGCTCCAATGGAGAGAACTGTAAGCTAACTTCACAACCCACATGGGAAGAGGACCACCTCCCTCCTTTCAGAAAGTGGCCTGTGACATGTTACACCATCAATACAGACCTCTTTCACAAGTTCCAGGCCATTAGAATGGCTGTGTCACCACAGCGTGCAACTATTAGCACATCAAAAACAGCCATCTATCAGAACTGATGCATGCCTGGACATCCTGAGGCCCCAGTTATGACAAATGCTGCAAAAATTATCCACATATATTTCCATTCAGACAGTGAAAGCTGCACTTTGAGTCATGTATGGGCCTAAGTCTGAAAAATGTCATCCTCTTGCACAGCATGGGTTTCCTCAGAACAGTACATCCTTACCTGGCAGATGTGGAACTCACAAGAGCAAGCTCAGTGCTACTGTTGTTCCAAGAGGCTAGCAGGGCCTTGATTAGGAAGAAGAACCTTCTAGACAGGTCCTCAAATGCAGAGCCTTCCCCTATCTGAGTGGTCACTCCAGTCAGTATTGAGTCCCTGCAACAATGTACATGACTATTCCCATGGACAAGTCCTTGATGTCCTCCTGGCCTTTTCTGTCTATAGTTTCAATGTAGAGAAGATCCTCTTTGATGACACAGCACTCTGGAGGTCATAAGAGACACCCTAAGGCTCAAATCAGCCATAGAGAGGGACTACCCTCCCACTCCAATACCAAATCTCCAGCCAGCAGCTTTACTCTATTGACAGAGGTGACCTGGACTGGGCACTTGTAACTGCATGGTCCTTGACAGGTGGTTACCTTTGCCCAGGCCTCTCTCTAAACCCAAGTTCCTATTTCTCTCTGAATGAACCAGGAGGAAGGGAGGGACCACCAAAGACTGTTCTACCTATAAACAGAACCAAAGATAGACCTGGGATAGCATTGGGATAACTCCCATGTTCTCAGTCAGTGAGTCTGACCACAGGGGCAACATGAGTCACAGCCATCATAAGCATTGCTCTGGGTCACATATCTGCCTGAGAACAGTTTTTTAATACACAGACACACCAAGTTGGAAAGATCATTGTGCCAGTGGATTCTATGTCCCATGCTATGTAGCCCATGACACAGGACTCACAAAACTGTGACTCTAACACACTCCTATTGGATGATGTTCCATGCCACAGTTTTCTTGGCTCTTTGAGGAAAAAGTTTGAAGAGAACTAAATAGCTTCAGCGCACTAAATTTGCCTCTACATGGTCCTGTGAGCCATGGCCATAGCAAAGTCCACAGAAGAGATAAGAAATACCATGTTATGTCTAGAGTCACCAGCTAGGGCTAAAGAATGGAGCCTAGAGAATACAAGGGCACCCACCAATCTCACAAGTACATCATTCCACCATGTGCAGAGAAATGGCAGGCACAGGCATTCCCCATTTGTCTAAAAGCAATGGTTTCCAGGACACCACCTGAGAACATAGTGGCTCATGACACCACATTTCTGTATTTGTTTCAGACTAAGGGTACTTTTAAACTCATTACAGGACCTAGTCCCCTTCTTATTCCAGTAAGCAAAGAAGCACACTAAGGGGTCACTCCCCTTCCCCACGACACAACAGCACAATGGTGCTCACCTCAACCTCACCATGCCCTGCTGTGCAGGATGTAGAAGGAGGAGTTCATATCAATGCACAGCCATGAACAGTGTCCAGCGCTCCCATGACCATGCATGGGAGGATGTTCAGGTTAGTCTGAAGATGGACCTTAGTCTTGTGCCTGGAGATGCATTTCACCATTTGAGTGTCTGCTTTATATCATCGTAACGAGATGAAGTGTCTTGAAGGATACATGTCTCAGGGGGGTGCACCCTGGGCCTCATGGGAAGCTTCTTAAGACCCTCTGGCCTCATCATTGCTTTGATCAATTGTGTCAGAAACAGGTGCCCACCTTCCAGAATGATGGTCTAAATCCAGAAACTGATGGGGCCTCCAAGCCTTCCTTCAGAACCATTGAAACTGGAATTACAGCCATGGAAATCAGCATGCAGAAGAAGCGGGCTCTCTGCTCTGCAGAGCACTGAAGCCCGTTCTCATTAGGCCACCAAGGGAAGGAAGTGAAAATAATGAATGCAGCAGCTGGTGTGTGAGCGAGGGTGGGGGCAGCCCACAAATGCAATTCCAAGCTATTCAAGGTAAATTAGCCACATAGTAAATATATGTAATCAAAAATAATTATAGTTTAGAAGTTTAAAAGCCTGGGCAACAAAAACTAGGTTCATTTTAAACAAAGAGAAATCCTGAGCTTGCCTGGGGCAGATGGACAGATAAAGTGTTGTATTTTCATGTTTGTGTAAAACTTTAGAGGGAACAAAGCCTCCAGCCTCCAAATCAGGATACAGAAGCCAAACAGAAGCAGAGAGAGATGCTGTCATCTGCTGGCGCCCATCAGCAGAAAGGCAGGAGGCCTGCTGCCAGGTTACGTGTGTTCTGGGCACTGAGGATGGCTCCCTTCGGTACTCACCTGGCCACCTAGGTCTGTCTTACCCCTGGACAAGCTCTGTGGCCCTCACTGGCCATAGGCAGTGTAATACTTCATTCAAAGGTGTTACCATTTTCGAAGGGGAGTGACTAATGGTTGTAGGAAGGAAGCTTTCTTTAGTAAGGGGTTAATTAAGCTACCAGAAGTGACCCGACCCAGTCTAGCCCTATCCCAGCACCAGAACCCTGGGACAGCTCTCAGCTTTGAGCCTATGCTAAAGGGGATCAAGTCCTCACTCCCCTGTGAAGCTACACACAAGAAGAGCAGAGGACTCTAAGAATGTCATAGGGTAAGCAGAAGTGGAGCAACTCTCCCACCCAAGGCCTTATGCTGTGGAAATGCACCCAGCTCCAAACCACAGACAGTGAAACCTCCCAGGACTGTCCTCTCTAGAGCCTACGGGCTTAACCAAAGCACCAGGTTAAGTTAAACAAGCTGCTATCTGCAAGAATTGGCCATTTTACGATGAATGGATGGCCAAGCCGCAGATGTGAGCACAAAGGCCACATCTGTATGATCACAGAAAATACTACCTACCACGTTCATTAAAATATCCATCACTTATGAGTGATGTCCTCCTTTTCTTTGTTTAATAAAGAAGATAAATCCTCTCAGTGCTCATCTAATATTTAAATTTTGACATGAGTAGTTATCTTCCCTGTGTATGATCTGACACAGCCTGGAATCGACCACCTGAAGGCTGCTCTTGTTCAAGGCTTCCAGGCTTGCCTATCCAGGCCCTACCTTGACACAATTCTCAGGAATCCTTCCTCTTCCTGGCCCCTTGCTATCTCTGTCTCCTTCACCATGTCTATAAGCTAACTCCAAGACAGGTGATATGGGTTTGCTGAGAGTTCCTTTCCTGTGAGTACAATTTACAAGGACAGAGGAACTGTCACCTGTAGACTTCTGCTGAGCCATTTCTGAGCCCTAAGATTTCTTGGAAGGAAAAGAGGAACATCCATCCATCCTGGGAAGTCCATGAGTTCAGCTTGGGGACAGTCAACACCCATGCAGAGTGGATTTTTAGCAGTGCTTGCTATGATGATTAATTTGTATTGTCAACTCAACTGGATTTGGAATCACCTAGAAGTCACACTCCTGTGCATGTCTTTGAGGGTTTCCCCAGAGAGGCTTAACTGAAGAGGGAAGGCTTTTTCTGAATATGGACCCCACTATCCTATGGGCTGGGGACCAAGATAATAAAAAGGGATAAAAGGAAAAAGCCACCTGAGCATCATAAATCACTTGTGTCTGCTTGTTGACTTTGGATTCAATGTGACTGGCTGCCTGATGCTCCCACTCATGCCTTCCCTATCCCGATGGACTGTACCTTCAAAGTACAAGGCAAGATAAACCTTTCTGTATGGTGCTTTTGTCAGGTATTTTGTAAGATAAATGAGGAAAGTAACCAACACGCCTTTCTCCTACTGATAATATTCCAGAGGGCCTGGCAAGATCCCAGCCACCTGCCAAACAGCCAGAAAGCAGAGTGAATGGAAACTGCCTCCCAGGAGCAGAAGCTTCTAGATTTCTAGATGATTCGTAGATAATAGTGTAGACTTTTCTGGACACCATCAGCCCATCTGCTGCCTTGAAAGTCTCTTGTTGTTTGCAAGAAGTGTTGATGTCTGTGTTCAGGGGCCACACCTTCTGTAACCCATCACAGAGCAGAGCCAAAAATGCTGGGGACAGTTGGGGCCCAGGGAAATGATGTCTGCTTTAATCAGAGCATTTGATCCTAAAATACAAGTTCAAATGCTTCCACTGTGACCCCATTTAACCTGGTTGGGGTTAAATGTGTTTTGCTACTTAAGAGCACTTTTATAATTAAACCATTTTGTAAAGAGGACAAGGCTCTCCCTGCTTAATTAAGCATCTGGCGTGCCGGTTTTGTGTTTGTGAGTCTGAGTCTGTGCTTGGCTCTGCATATGCAGATGAGGCAGACGGATGAGCAGGTGTGTGACCTGGGCCACACCTTTAAATATTGCCCTTTGTTTTCATGGGCACTTCTGAAATTGTGATTGTTTATGTTTAAACACACAATGGAGGAGAATCTCATTCATGAGGCATTTAACTATCATTTATAGTTTCAGCCACTAACCCTGAACTAACTCCAATGAGGCCAGTGTGGCTAGAGACCAACAGTACAGACATCCCTGAAAGCAAGCTGGGACATAGCCCAACACTGCATGGAATGATCTCTGAGTTTAACAAGATTCCCAAATGACAAATATGTGTGAAAGTTCAAGACTGTGTGAGCTGGGGCACTGGACTTGTCCAGGAGCCTGCCCTCCTCTGCCTTCCAGCAGATAGGGATATTGCTCAGATGCCTAACATATACAAGCCCTAGGTTCAATCCCCAGGACAGGAAGAAACAAATTAAAAAAAAAAATACCACAATTACCATCACCACCACTAAAGCCATACCAGCTGACAATCCCCGACAAAAGCTTTAAAATGCATGTCTTTCATTTTCTTTAAATTGACATATGTAGAAGAATCAAATTCCAAAGAGAAGCTGTCAGGCTCCCACAGAGCCTGAACTTGGGAGTAAACAACCTCAGAGTCCATTTTCAGGAGCAGCTACCCAGAGTATTATTGTGCAAGGTATCCTACTGTCACTGTGAAAAAATACCACACAAAAAAGGTCTTAAAAGATGAAAGATTTGGTTTGGCTTATGGTTTCACTCCATGGTTGCTTGTGCTGATGGTTTTCAGGCCTCTGGTGAGATAGAACAGCAGGCAGAAATCTGTGGTAGACTGCTGCTCACCTCATGGTGGCTAAGGAGAGAGAGGAGGTTGGGAGCTGGGAAAAGAGAGGGGGCTGGGAGCTGGGGACCAAGACAAGCTATCCTATTCTTGGACTCACACTTATTACTCTGCTTTCTCCAACTAGGTCCACTCCTAGTTTGTACCACTTCCCCAAATAACTTCAATTGCAATTCTATCAGAGCACTGTGAATGAGGTAAGAGCCCTGTGATCCTGAAGGCAACCTGTGAAAACTAATGCACTGGAGACCACACCTTCAAATCAGACTTTCTTAGGGACATTCCAGGTCCAAATCCCAGCAAGCAGAAAAAGCCCCTTACCCTTATCTCACCTCTCCCCTTCCCTCTCTTCATTCACAAAGACCAGGGCAAGGGAGCACCAGACCCTTATTGCAATATTCCCACTACATTATTCACAAGGTAGGTTCCACCCTACCTCCGTGTGCTAGCCACATGGCACAGCATGGTACAGCCTGGAAAGCTGCTGTTTCAAAGGCATCACAGGGTTAAGACTTGTAAGAATCTCTGTCTTCCCTAATATTGGAGAAGCAAATTGATGGTGACTTTCACCTCCACAGACAGCCCAGAAGAAATGTCCTGTGCCTTCAGTTCTTCGAGGGAGAACCTCTCTTTGGGACACCAAGCGTAAGGCCAATGATTCAGACTCCTCAAAAGTTTTCAGAGCCGTGTTCTACCATCAGCAATATCTATTACTCTGTTAAGCCACAGCTTCTCCAGCATGGAGTCATGTCATGGTGGGAAGGAGGAAAGGGTTGTATTGAGGGAGGGACTGAAGGAAGGAGAAATTGGGAAGGAGGAGGAGGAGAAATTTTAGAGAAAGGGAACAATGTCACTGTTATTGTTTCTATTGTTTGATTTTACTCTTACTCTGTTTTTAACTCTTGGATTCCCTTTTACTTGACTTGTTTATTCACAGCCATTACATAAATATATGTGTATGCATATACCTACATACATAATTGCATATAATTGTGTGTGTGTTCATGTGTGCATGCTCACATATGTGTTTGCACGTGGAAGCCAGAGGTCGGTGTCAGGTATCTTTCTCAATCGCTTATTGAGACTGCATTTCTCCCTGAACCTGGAGATTTAACTAGGGCCAGCAAGCTCCAAGAATTCTTCTCTCTCTGCCTCTCCAGCTCTAGGATTAAAGATGAAGTGCGTGCTACCACGCTTGGCTTTTCTATAGGTGGAAATCAAAACTCAAGTCTTCATGCTTATGTAACAAACATTTTTTTTCTTGCTAAGTCATCTCCACAATATATTCATGCTCAATTTGATTTTGCACTTCTCATTCCTGACTTTTTTCTTTCATTTCTGTTTTTCATTTCAGCCATTTCCTTAGTTAATTCTGCTTTTTATAGCTAAGTTTATAATCCATTTAATGTTACATTAAACATAAATTGAAAAACTAGCAACAATATATCAGACAGCATCTGCCATTTTAATCCACATTGAACTTTTAGGGATTGCTTCACTACTTAAATACTCTTGGCCACTGACCATGGTGCCCTTTTGTTTGGGTTGTGTTTCCCATTCCCATCAGCCATGACCTCTGTACCAAGGACCCATGCTGACTGAAGCATACATTTGGAAAGCTTCATAGCTTATTTTGATACATTTGTTCACATAATTTCATGGGTCCTGGCTGTTACAAATGACAATTTTGCTATTCCCTGGGTTTGAGGCAGACCAAAGTCTGGAAGTGGTGAACTGAAATATATCATCATGGTCTTTCAGGGGGCATTGAGAAACTATGGCTTCTGGCTTTCCCCAGTGGGGACAGGGCACCAAGACTGCTAACTTAGCCTTGACTGTCAGGATTTCTTGTTTAAAGATAAAGGAAGACCACAGGCTAAGAGGAAGTCATGGAGGCTCTACAGGTCCCCTGACTTGCCACAGTCACACTAAGTAGAAGGAAGATGCTGAGCAAGAGGGGTGGGGACTTCCTGTAGGCCAGCATGGTTCACCATATCAAGGACCCAGCAAGCCACTCCCAATGCCTTCATCTGCACAGGTCAAACAGGTAGTGGCCATGGCCAGTTACACCTAAACCATCTCCAGTGAAGCCCTATGCCATTAGAGTTATTTTATATGATAACTACAGCGATGACCACATGACCAAATCATAGACATTAAACCTCAGAGAAAGTGGCAAGACTGTTGTAGAAACACAGACCAACAGAGAAGTAGTCTCCTATAGATAGTGAGGCTGGGAGGCAGAACCTTTTTCATAGACCCCTTTTAAATATGTAATGACAGAGCACACTTTTCAAAGAGGCTTCACTTTGGACCTAAAGAAACCCATGTTTGCAACGTGTTCTGGAGATCCACAAATAAGAACAAAGTAATGCATGTAATATGTGCTCTGCCAAAACTTTTTAATTAAGTTTTTAATTTATTTTATGTATAAGTGTTTTGTCTGCATGTATGTATGTGTCCCACATGTGTGCCTGGCACCCTGAATTCCCTGGAACTGGAGTTACAGACAGTTGTCAACTACCATGTAGGTACTGGGAATTGAACCCTGATCCTCTACAAGGGTAACAAGTGCTCTTAACCACTGAGATGTTTTCAGCTCTGCCAAATTTTAAAAAGCCTTGCTGATAGGCAAGGGATTTAGAAATTGACTTTGAAAATGCTAGAATATTCAGGTGCACTTGAACAGACTTGGGTGTATTTCTCTTCACAAATAAGGGATTCTCTCATGAGATGGTTAAGTTTTAAAAGTCAGCATCTGACACATGATCCCATAGAGGTCAGCCAGCTCTGCATGCGTTTGCAACACAGAAGGAATCTGGCTGATCCTGCAGAGATCTGCCAGCTCTGCATGTGTCTGAAGCACAGAAGGGTCTGGCTGATCCTGCAGAGGCTGGCCAGTTATGCATGTGTCTGACTGTCTGGGTCACCAAAGGCTGCAGAAAGAGGCATGGCTAGCAGGGCTAGATATGGTCAGCTTGCAAGTCTTTCTCTGAGTCCTCCTGCTATGCAGGAAACTTATCAATTGAAAACACATTCATCTATCACATGAACGGTGCAATTATATACTGGAGAGATGGCTCAGTCAGTAAAGAGCTTGCCATGAAAATATGAGGACCTAAGTTTAAACCTCAGAACCCGCATAAGAAAGTTTTGTGTGGTGGTACATGCTTGTGATTCCAGCACAAGGGAGGCAGAGACAGGCAGATTCCTGGGGCTAACTAACCAAGCCTAACAAGGTCAGGAAATTTGAGGCCAATGAGAGACCTTGTCCAAAAGGAATGTGGAAAGCATTTTTGAGGAACATCTGAGGTTGACCTCTGGCCTCTACACATATGCACATAGTACATATGTACCACATAAAAAATATATTCATGTGCATGCCCACTCGAGAGCACGCGCGCGCGCGCGCGCACACACACACACACACACACACACACACTCACAGCTGTAACCCCAGCAACAGCTAAATGTATACAAAGTACCCTCCTTTAAGTGTGCAGTGCCTGTAGCAACAATACTTCGAACTATGTCTCAGGTTAAGAGAATCTGTAACTCAGGGAAGCTCATCCATCCGAACAGTTGTAACAGAGGACTCCAGAACAAATTCCAATAAGTCTGCCTCTTAAGATACTGATGTCCAGCCTATGGGCAAACTGAGCCTTTTCATTGTGGTATCCTTTCAGTGAGCAGTAGTCCTCAATGCCTGTGCACATTAGGACAGCATTCCTCCATCAACATATTTGACCTAAAAAATTCAACCAGGACCTCCATTCAATGGTTCTCAGTAAATAAGTTCCCATGCCACTTTCCAAAACAACTTAATTAAAACAATTATTTATTCGTTAGTCATAGAACGCAGACTACAAGGCCGTGTTATCATAGCAGGACCTTCAGAATCACTCTTGAAGAAAAAGTACCATTATCTATTCATCGCTGGACCCTTCTACACATCCTTCTGTTCAACTTGTTCACGGTTTAAAAATGGCATCTACTCGGTGACAGCCATCCCCACTGTGCTGAAGAGCTACAAATCTTTTCATCAGCTCTCGCACATTTTGAAGCACAGCTGCTGATGATCCAGCAGTGAGGCTGCGGAATGGAGGTAATTGTGTCTATAATGAGACTCCGCCAGGAGCTTATACTTGGAGAAGACGAGTATTAAGGTGGATAAGTGAGAGCATATACACATGTCCCCGCAGGCTGGCACAAAAAAAGGGGCTGTCTAATCCACTTGCTTTGTGGGTCTCAGCAATCCATTGTTTCCACATGTTTCATCCTATTAACACTTTTCTGCATGCCTCGCCTCCACTCCCATGGTCTGTTCTGGGAGGTGACATATGTTCTGTGGAAGTCCTCTGCCTTGAGCCCTACCTGGTCCCATTTCACATGGCCTAAATGGCTATCCAGTAAGTCCCTCCGTAACACAGTCTTTAAGTCCTCCTGACCCACTTCCTCTGCTTCCTTCCCTAGCATCTCCCTGGTCTTCAGGTATGCAGTGCTAGCCTTGGTATAGCCATCTCCCCTGCTGAGCAGACTGCCCAGAGAAACAGATGGTAAAATCTAAGCCATATCCAAAAGGCCATGCTATCATGAGCCATCTAGACCCCAGTCCAGCCCTGGCAAACCCTTGCTATCAGACTCTTTCCTACAGAGCCCACTTTCTAGAATATCTGTCACTTTCTCGTATACTGTAGCACACCCTGCCTTCAGTGTAGCCTCTCCTGCATCTCAACTGTTTTCAAGGACCAAAAACAGTGGTTCACATTTATCATAGTGTTAAGAAGTAATCACTGAAATTAATGGATGAGTAAATGAGTGAGTGAATGGATGAATCAAGACAGATACGTATATCTCTAAGTTCAAGAACTTACTTTCACCACACGTGATCATGTAAACTTGTAGAAGGAAGCCTTCAGCGATACATATGAAATTCCATCTCTGTACATGGGATGGTGCTCATGACTCCCCAAGGGGGGCATTCCTCCACAGAAGTGCTTGGAGTGACTCCTACTGCTTAGCATTTGAGGCAGAGCTCAGAATGACCCTGGAGCAAGTGCAGCCAGTCAGGATGCTGTCCTGGTCTAGTGAAAAGCAGAGAGGAGGGAATCCCATGGAAGAACAGTGTGATTGATTGTGCTGTGAGTTGCAGCTGACTAGCCCAAAAGCCTAATGGGTGAGTGCCCACTGGAGACTTTGCAGAATGGCAGGATCACTGAAAACAGCAGCCATCTCCCTAAAATGTCTTGCAGTCAGAGTGGTTGAGTGGGACTATGGCATACACCTGTGTTGGGATATTAAAGAAAACAAAAATTGCAAGCCAGGGTAGAAGTCCTAGTTGGCAAGTTGCTGTGTGGTTATCTTCCTGTAACTCTGAGAGCTTTCCATTAGGAAGAAAACAGAGCAAAATAAAACAAACAAACAAACAAACAAAAGACACCCCAAGGGTCAGCAGGGTCAGGAGAAGTCAATGGGGCTAAGTGTCAGAGGGGTGTAAAATGTCAGCTCTGCAGCTGAGGCAACCCAACTCCTTCTCTAGTAGATGCACTAGCTAGCAGAAGGGTCTTCACTCAGAGACCCTCAACAGTTTTCAGGTGTCAGTACCCTTCCTCATGCTCCCTGAGTGCATGCTGTTTGCTCATGATCTATGCTTTACTTGTTTACATAATCTATTGATTTCCCACTGGGCATTTGCTCAACACACTCGGCCCTTCCACCGCCACTACCATATCCTCCCAGAGAATTCTCCTCACCAAGCATGCTGCAAGAGATTGTCTTATCTTCACCAAGAATGCCTCTGTGTTTCAGAAGTCAAGTAACCACCAAGGACAGCCTACCCACCCAAGGACCAGCATCACGCACACTATTCCTCTGCTACCCAGTGTAGGGAGACACTGTAACCCCGCCTCCTAGTAGCCCCTACAGGTGTTCCTGGCCACACCTGTGAGGGCATGGTCAGGGGAGGTCAAGGATGATGCAGAGAGAATTCTTTTTTTTTTTTTTTTTTTTTTTTGGTTTTTCGAGACAGGGTTTCTCTGTGTAGCTTTGGAGCCTATCCTGGCACTCGCTCTGGAGACCAGGCTGGCCTCGAACCCACAGAGATCCACCTGCCTCTGACTCTGCCTCCCGAGTGCTGGGATTAAAGGTGTGCGCCACCAACGCCCGGGTGCAGAGGGAATTCTTAAGAGGCCACGAACACGTGGATGCCCCTTCTCTCTGGCCACGCTAGCTTGTGGCCTCTGTGCATGCTCTGACTTGCATTTGGGCTGGTGTTTATCTGAATAAAGAAATCTTAGCCTTACGGATCATCATTGAATGTACGGAATAACCCAGCAACATGCTACTTTTCCAGAGACCCAGGCTCACACCACAGACCTCCCAGAACAGGATGAAGCTCAGAGATCAAGTCCTGAAAGGGCCTTTCCTTCTCACTCCGGCAAGGGGAAGGTTAAAGTTGCCTTTATGAAATGTAACTCCATGCCTTCAGTTGGAGGATGCCTTTATCAGATATTAAAAAATAAACAACAGCCTATAAATTGCTTGCTGATGTGGGACCAAAGATATGCACATAGCAAAGAGCATCCTGCAGAAGACATTTATAGTGATGCCCAGAGTAAAATGAGAATTAAATGTCAGCAAGCATCTTATCTCCTAAAATAAAGGAGTCCTCCCCTTTGCTATCCATTTGTTTGTTTACTGCCTTTAAAGAAAGCTCTTTGCAACTTTGACAAGTGGTCTAATATTGGAGACAAGTGTGGTGCTTACCCAACACCTTTCATGAACATCAAACTTAGCCACAAATCTGTGGGTTTTGGCTGTCATGGAGGCTGGCCATTTACATCCCAGCGCACAAGAGCTGACCCCAGAGATGATGGGTAGAGGACAGGAGAATCTGGCAGCCAGTTCTGCAGAGGGGTTTCTGTGTTTGACACTGCAGACCGCAAATACTAGGGATGCTGGGAAGGTATTGTTTCTGGGGAGGTAGAAACATTGTCACCTGAAGTCCTGCCCAGGCTTCTGCACACTCAGAATGACACCCTCTCCCTGGTGTTTAGAGGTACCAGCACCAGCCTTGAAACAAAGACAAAATCCTCTCTCTAGGACAATAAACCCCAGAATGGGTGACCTTTCTTAAAGTGTTCCAGAAAAAAAGAAGAGAGAATTCCTCCAGCAAACAGGTGCACTCCAAATGGAGTCAGAAGCAGGGAATGTGAACAGTGAATAGCCCTCTTCTCAGACTACCATGGGTAAACTGGTACCCAGAATGGAACTAAAGCCCACTCATCCCAGGAGCTCATTAGCTTGGTCCTGTGTAGTTAACAGCAGGGAGAATTGCACAGCCTCATTTCATAACACATTCCAAGCCTGTTGCTTTCCTTGCTGTGCCCATTCTAAGCCTGGATGTTGTTGGAAGCAGCGCTGGGAAGCCCAGCATCCAATTCTAGGACCAAGCTCAGATTGTATAGCTGTGTCCTGTAGACTCCCTTGGGCAAGTAGAGATAGGCTTATCCACAGAGGGCAGTCACCTGTTGCTGGTTGATCATCTCTCTCTTTCTGCTCCCCAAAACTTGAGAGCAGGGACTTGGGGCTTTTATAAGAAGTGCCTAACACAGGTTCTGGTGCAGACACACCCTCACCAAGTTCTTGTGAGGTCAGGAATAAGTGACTTACCAAGAGAACAGAGGGAGAGCAGGGGATCTAGTAAGGACTCATTGGTGGGCAGATTATGAAGTGTCTAAAGAACTAAGGCATTGATCTTTTCACAGCCTAGAGGATAGCACATAAGAGATGAGTAGGTGTGTCCATATGGCTTGGATGTAAACACTGTCACAGAGCTTGTGGTTCCCAGTAGAATGACATCTACCTAGTCATATTATCAAAATGTGCCTATTTGTTAACTTGTGGGATTAGTCCGTGAATAAAACCATAAAACTTGTTGGCATGTCTAAGGCAGAATGTAATTATTAGCACACTTCAAAATATGAAAGCAAAGCATAGCAACAAGAATTAGGCCTCAGAAAGCTGGAAATAGTCATAGTAGAAAATGCAGATTTATAATAGAAAATAGCAATTTGCTACAGAGCCTCGGGTTATGGGCAAGAAAATCACCACTCTACAGAAGATGCTCATCACTTTATGGATGGAGAATGTGAAGTTTAAGTGTTTTTATTTTCATTACAATTTATTTAAAGGACACTTAGCCATAAATATCTGAAACTAAGGATGATTGTATGGGATGGTATGCAGGGCTACATTCTAGAGACCATCGATGGTCCCTAAGATGAATAGAACTCTCTGTGCCCGCTCCTTCTACATGCCCTTCTCTCTCTGACCCCTGCTAACTTGCACTTGCCAATGGGACAGCAGCTAGTGGAGACTTGAAAGCAGCATGCTGTATTGGGCTTGCTCTCTCTTGTTGCTCCTCTAACCACTCCTCAACAGAGACAGGTGCCTAGGGGACAATCAATAGGCAAATGAACCCTGGATCCATAACCTGTTACCCATTAAAGGCATGCCATGTATTTTCTTCTGCTCCCATCCTTGCAACCTTCTCAGATGCTCTGCCAAAAAAAACTCAGGGCCAGTGTTTAAAGATCTGGAACAAAACAAAAACAGGTGAGGTTCTGTATAGTACACAAATGACCTCTAGTAGATCCCAAATCTCTCAGGTTTAGAGAGGGAATACAGACAAAGGGGACTGCTGCAGAGGAAGAATCTTGTGCCACCAAATGTGTCCCACAGCCCTAGAGTCAGACCAGCTGCCACAGCAAAATCACAGCACTTGCCCTGGGTTGACTTAAGAACCACACAGCCCAGCAATAGGTTATTTCCTCCTGTCATCTATACTCCAGGGCCCTAACTCTGATGCATGGGTTATGGTAACAGCTGACCAGGTTCATCTGAAGAATCTTTAAGCCATGTTTGCCAGGAATACTGACTCTTTTGTTGGTTCGACATGTGGATAGGTGACTGCAAAGGAAAGAGAAGGCATCTCCATTGTGTCTGTCCCATTTGTTTCCTTGACCTGTGGGTCAGTGTCTTTTTGGCTCTGCATGTGGACATGCTGATCATTTAAAACATGCTTCCCTGAAGATTATGACAGGTTAGCCTGGCCCATTGCCCATTGGAGCTGTCTTGTGTCTTTTAAGTTACATTACCTCGAAGTCCATCAAACTTAAGATAATTCCAAACAGAAAAACTGGGCCATTTACTGAGCTCCTAGGTGAACCTGACCACCTGTTAAATCACAAGGCCCAAATGAGGATTAAGATGAAAAGTATCTTTCAGAACTGTGCCCATGCCAATGGAAAAATTACCAAACTTCAGCTCAGCATGGCTAGTCTATAAATGCTGACTAGCTTTCATTATGGCTAATCAATAAAAGCCCGCCATTCTACCTTGGTCAACCTTATCCTCAACCCTGTCATTCTATCTTACCTAATATCCCAACCTCCATATGAGAAACGTGGCCTTGGAGATGACACACGACCCTTCAGGCTGGTCAGTGACACTGCCCTGGGTCATTAAGCCTACAGGCAAAAAAAAAAAAAAAAAAATCACAGCAAACAGAGGGGCAACACAGTACAGCCAGCAAGCAAAGTGCCCTGATGAACCCATTCCCAGTATGTGGGACAGAAAGGTAAGCCACAGAAGTTGTTTTAAGCCACTGTGTCTGCAGGGTGTTTATTGTGCAATTGTGAGTGCCTGGCTTGGAAACAAATACAAGAAAGAGATTAAGTTCAAGCAGAACTTTAAAAATTTGTAAAAAAAAAAAATTCTCGGAACTCAGTAGGAAATGAATGCTAGGAAATTCATGAGGAAACTTCCGGCAAGGCTGAAAATGAGAAAGAAAAATTCAGAAGCGGAAGAAGAGCTCCATGGGAGGTGGCCTCAAAAGAGTCAGCCATGCTACTGCTGGGCCGTGTTGGAGGACCCAGCATGATGACTCTGAAGACCTTGGAAGGTGGCTTCCAGGATGTCAGCTGGCTTCTGTAGATTGGCTGCAATAAGATATAAGATGATAAACCAAGCAAAGGACTGCTCAGTTTGCTAGTAGAATACAGAGGGACTAAGCCTTGCTGAACTAGAGGGGGAAATGTTTTTGTTCCCTGTCTTCCTGTCTTAGTGCATTCTCCACTATGTAACAAAATGCCCAAGGCTGAGTATCTTATAGCAAGTGCTCTAAGTACTAGGGCATTGTATAGCCTGTGGTAAGGACCCCTGGCTGTGTCACATCATGGTGAAGGACAACATGGTGGGAATGGGTAGAAGAGGAAGCTCCTACTGAGAGAGAGACAGGAAGTCAGAAAGAACAGAGCCTGTCTTGTTCTGTGTTTCTTTCTTTGTTTTTGCTTGTTTGTTTGTTGTTCTAACTGCCCTCCTATGAGAACTAATCAGAGAAGCACCAGTTCCTTCTGAGAGCAGTGCTCCAGCAACCGAGTTACTTTGCACTAGGCTCCAACATCTAAGGTTTCCATCACCTTTGAGTCTGTCACTCTGAGGGCCAAGATTCTCACACAGCACCATTGGGAGACACGCTCGAACAGCCAAACTACAGAACCTCCACTTAGTGAGTGATTCTCAAAGTGGAATGAGGTCTGAACCAAAGACCAGATACAAGACCTTATAAACACAAACATTGATGCTGGAGTCTATCTATCAGGCCCTTCAGCTAAAGGCAAGGATGACTAAGAAGTCTTGCAACCACAGCCCCAGTGTTGTCTAAGCCTATGATTGCTGTGTCGCTAGGAGAGGCACATCTAAAACTCACATGTAGGTTTGCCTTCTTGAGTCTAATGTGAACCAAACCCAGAAACTTGTGACTGGTATCGGCAAGAGAATCTTCCCCTCTGACCAGCCAGCTTCATTTGACCCATGAAGCATGAATCACACAACTGGCTATTATCATGGGTCATTCAGCTTTGGATGCCTTAGTACCTAGAAGGAGGTAACAATAGTCGTGTGAACATCTCTCGCTGAGGGCCAATGGCAAGTGTTCCGAGGTGACAAATCAATTCTCAAAGATCCCAATACTCTAGTATGTAAAGGGTAAAGTAAAAGCACCAGCTAAGAGAGGAAGGACTCAGGGACACCTTGAGGCAGGAGACCCTCAGTCTTCAGCCCCATGAGTATGGTGCTTGTGATTAAGATAAATAAGAAAAGCTAAGAAAAAGCTCGGGCAAGAGCTGAGTGCATTCTACCATATCAAAGGCTTAGGCCTCAGGTACTTCAGTCTGTGGGAGGGAAAGAGGGATGGAGGGAGAAAGAGAGAGGGACAGAGACAGTGAGCAGATACAAAGAGACACAGAGACAGAGAAAGAGACAGAAAGAGGTTTTCCTGCGATGTGGAAACCTAGGTGAGTGGCCATGTGTGGTGGACCTGAGTGTGGCCTCTGCTCTCTGCAGGATGGAAAGGTGGGTTAGATTTCAGTTCTTCTGGACAGAACAGCTACTGGAAGTTCAGCAAGCTTACCCACTAAGCGGCAGTCCCCACTGGCCATGGCCAGACCATGGTCTCAGAGTGTGTGCAGTGAACACACTCCAATAGAGGTTAAGATCAGGATACAGTCAGATTAAGTTGCTGGCAGAAGAGGCTTCCAAATACTGTTGTCATTGAGGTTACAATGTAGCAGGGAAGTGACAAAGTGGCTTGTGTAAGCTAATGATCTGGGTGCCCCCAGCCTACAGAGGAGCTTGGTTATAGCCTGGTGACCTGAATGGATCCTTTCTGTGAGGAATCCAGCTTTCCCTACATCTACTTCTCAGAGTGGCCCAACATCACCCTGCCCTAGACACTCTGGGGAGTGGGAAAATGACAACAGGAAGAGTCAAGTGCAGAGAAGAATCTAGGTAGGGGACAGAACACAAGGAAGGAGATAACCCTGTGGCGCTGTGGCAGTGTTACTGGGACAAGCTTTGAAAGCTTTCACTGCAGACACAAGCCACACTGTGGACCATCAATGTCAATTACACCCAAAAGGGAGTAATCCTTCTGTCAAAGGACTCAGGGTCTTCTTGGCGATGGACCTGAGCTAATGGAAGCCTGCCAGGCCTAAGCCCTCCTTGGAGGGGCTCATTGGTATGACTGCCACCAGCCTGGGGTGCAGGCACCGTAACTCTGCCGCAGGCTGGAAAATAGTCTGCAGGATGTAATTAAAGAGTCCAATGAGAGGAGGCACCGGAGCGATATTAATTACAGTATTTAATCCATTAGGTGGGGTTGCCTGGCCTAACCTCTTTGGAATTCTGAGTTTGTCTATGATTAATTATTTTGGGGAATAACAGCCAACATTATAGCTTGTTAATAGGCTTAAAATAATAAATTAAAAAATAAAACCCAAGAGGTTGAAACCAGCTTTAGTTTCCTAAGTGCCCGTTTATGTCATGGGCTCATCCCTCCTTGGTGCCCTTTTCTCCATTAAAAGCTTCTCACACTATCCATCCACACTGCCATCCATGGCAGGCATGTGATGCTCAGTAGAACCATTAGCTCATGCTCTCCAGTCAACCACCAGCTATACCACATGGACACCAATCCCCCGCAGAAACCTCCAGTCGAGCAACTAGCACTGGAGTATGCTCTTCCTAAGTGGCTGGTGTAATGGATTCCAGTCAGCTAGTAGTTAAACAGTCCCAATTCAGAGCTGTGTGGGAGCAAAGCTGGAAGCCAGGCATGGAGAGCAGTGAACACTGGGGAACAGAGGGCTGTGAGACAGTTTCATCAGGTCAGGGTTGTAGACAGACAGACTTAACCCTGCAAGAGGCCTGAGCAAGAAGTCCCCAGTGGGTGGGCAGGTGGATGGCTCTGGACATCATGTTCCCAATGCCCTAGTTAGTCAGCTTCCTCTAAGCATGCAGGCTGCTCCTCTCACTCCTCAGGGATGGGGACTTGCTGGGTACACAATGTCATCTTTGCTCAGCTGTTTTGTGTCCCTGACATAAACAAAGGAGGAGGCCACACAGGAGTGAGGATCATGGCCCTGATCCAATAGCAGGGATACTGGCTGGTCTGGAAGAAACAATGGACATTTCTAGTAAATCCAGGCTGTGCTCCAAGTTCTGGAGTCTCCCAAAGAATAGAAGATGAAAAGTGGACAGACATTACCCTCTCTCTATGGCTTTTTCCTGTCAAGACGGGTAGAACACTGCCTCTGCTGGTTTCCAAGGTTTTACATCCAAGTGCTGGCCCTAAAGTGGACCGAACTGAAGGAGATCCTATCAGCATTTCTGAAGGCAGACCACTCTTGTCTTTTCTACCCTCAGAGGGATGTTTAAAATTTGGGATCTGGAGTATGTACCCCCCCTGCAATACATACACTGTTTTCTAGAACATTCCAAATACAAAGATCTCTCTCTCTCTCTCTCTCTCTCTCTCTCTCTCTCTCTCTCTCTGTGTGTGTGTGTGTGTGTGTGTGTGTGTGTGTGTGTGTGTTCATGTGCACACATGTACTTGTGCACTCGTGTGCATGTGTGTGTTTCCACTCTCTGTAGCATAGCTGTGTATGTGGACCTGACTGTAGACAGGTAATTAAGGTATAAGTCTCATACCTTACAATTCATCCATTTACAGCATACAATGAGTGACTGGTGCTAAAGTCAGGGTCAGACACATATCACCACAAGCAGTGTCCTAAATTCTGTGCCTGATAAGGAGCCCTGGATCTTCTTTGGTCTCCTTTCCCCAATCTCACTAGGAAAACCCATCTCTATATGGTCTTATCTATTCTAGATGTTTAAGGAAACAGTCATAGAACATGTGGTTTGTGACTGGTTTATTTTACTTCCTTTCATTGCCTATGCTGGAGCTTGCAAGGGCCCCCATTTCTTCTTAGGATTCTGAATAATACCCCAAGGTACATACAGACCACATGTAAATTATCCACTCATGAGTTGATGGGCATTGGGTTGTTCTTGTGAACAGGTGCTGTTATCCTGTTGGTAAGTCTGAAATGCAATGTGTTTGCACATCTCTTGACTTTTTATCTAGAAATGAACCTGCTTAATCACAAGGTAACCCTGGGTCAGCTATAAAGGATCTGCTCGGCTCCCTCTTGAGGGCTCTGCCAGCCTGCAATCCCACTGTGATATGAGAGCTTGATTTTTCTATGTTTTCATCAATGGTGATGTCACTGTGCATCCTTTTTACTTTGGGTGTTTACAGGGCATCGTGGTTTGAGTGAGAAATGCTCTCCATAGTATGTGGGCATCTGACCCATTGATCCCCAGTTGGTGGCACTGTTTGGGGAGCTTTACATTTGTGCAGCCTTGCTAAAGAAAGTATGTCACTGGGGACAGGCTTTGAGATTAAAAGCCTTGTGCAACTTCCAGTTTGCTCTCTCTGCTTTGTGTTTGTATTTGAAGATATGACCTGACCTCTCAACTTCCAGCTCTTACCACCATGCCTTCTGCTTGTTGCCTTGGCTCCCAGGCAAGATGGACTCTTATCTCTTTGGAACCATAAGTACAAATAAACTCTTCCTTCTATAAGTTCCTTTGATCATGATGTTTTATCATAGCAGCAGAAAAGTAACTAATACAAAGGGTGAGGTGGTGTCTTATTGTAGTGTTCGTTGGCACTTTTCTATTGGCTAATGGTGTTGAGCATTTCTTTCTGTGCCCACCTGCCATTTAAACATCTCTTTAAAGAAATGTCAATTCACATGGTTGGCTACTTTTTAGCTGGTTGCTTGTCTTGGGCATGTTTGCAAGTTCACATGAATCTTTCATAAACCTTGTGGCTGTTTCCTGATGGTTAACAGCAGTCACACCAGTTCCACAGTGCAGAGCTGACACTGCAGACACCATAGGCTGCTCTCTGTTTCAAGCAGGCTTCTGCCAGAGCCCTGGCATGAGCTTCCAGGAACCTGTACCCTGCCCTGCCCCACAGCCACTCAGTATAGCTTAATCATCTCCATTCTCCATGCCAGAGAGCCTCTTTCTGTTATTTTTTCCCCAGATGTCACCTGAGAAAAAATGAGTACAATAAAAATTATAGCTTACTCAATAAAATTATAAAGATGTTTGAATGCAGTTTGGGATCCATTTGATGCAATGTGGACATTAAATATGCAAGTGGGAATGTCACACAGACATCTTGGCATGCCGGTCTGGAGTAGTCAGAGAAGTGGTCAGGCTGAGCAGAATTTGTGGGGCCATGACTGAAGCTATGAGACTGGGTGGTTTTGACAGATGAATTGTGGTAGTAAAGTATGGGCTGGGAAAGTAGACCTCAGGACTGAGCCTCGTCGGCTCACTTAGAGACAAGAGAGGAAAAAGCTCAGGACATGGGGTACTACATACAGCAAAATGGGACTAACCTGACCAGGCATGGTGTGGGGAAGGGGGATGAAGAAAGTGACAAACGCTGACAAAGAGTCCATAATAGTAGCACAGGAAATGCACCTTTCAGAAATGGGAAAACACAAGATGCTGGTGACCATGACAGGAGCAGTTTCCAGGTTGTGGAAAGGTCAAAGTTTGCCAGAACTGAGTCCAAAAGAAATTAGGAGGAGAGAGATTTTTTGATTGGCAAGTATGCACATCTTATTTGGAGGACTCATGTTTAAGGAAGGGAGAGGGAGTTGACATCCACAGGAAGAATCAGGGTCAGAAATGCCACTCTGGTCCATGTGAACAGAGCCCAGATTGCCCAGGAATCAATGCATCCTTCCTGATCAGAGTGACACACAAGAGGAAAGAGTGTCTCCGTGGATCTTAGAGCGAGGCTCTTTCAGACAGACATTAAGACTTGCCCAAGTCCCCAGCAGGACTGAGCCTACTGCCAGTAAGTGCCCAGAAGAGGCTTTGTTTGCTCTCAGCTCCTAATCATTCCCCCAGGCCAGCTCTTGATAGAACTAGGGATACACCCAGGGAGGATCAGGGCTAGTGGCCTGGCCCATTGATAGATACTGTGTCCTGGGAAGAGGTGGCCTCCCTGCCCTCACTTTAGATTATCCAGACTCTGACCCAGCAAGGGCTCATGAGTGGTGAGTGGCTGGCTGACTTTCAGAGCAGACAAGGAAAGAAAGTGCTTATCAAAGAACAGTCAGATTTCTCGATATATATTTTTCCTGCAGAAAAGCCCATCATCTTAAACAGATGTAAAAGCACTGTTCTGGCCCATTAGCAGACACAACTCAATCTGAGGAAGGAACACAGGAAGGCAGGGGCTCTTGAAAGGCATGGATGGTTTCACCAGCATATGGTCTTTCCAGACTCCAGAAGACAGCTTCCACTCAGGTCCTTGGTGTTGTATACAGCCACCTAAGGATGACCACTCCCTCCATAGACACAAGCACACCAGGTTCTGGAAGTAGACGTGTATCTGTTCTTTTGGTGCCTGTCACACTCTCAGCTTTTTCTGGAAGAGCCTCAGGCATCACTTTCCTCATTTCTGTACACTCAGCCATATGGTTGCAGGGCCACAGTTGAAGCACAAAATGGTTCTGTCCTGCTGCCTCCCCTACCTCAGCTTGGCTCAGGGCGGCACCCGTATGCCAGTGTACACACAATGGCTCTTCACACAAGCAGCCTCAAATCCTGGCCTCTCTCTCTCAAACTATCACAGGAAGCAGAAGCATTCACACTGGCAAGTAAGAACCTAGGAAAACAATGCCTGTCACTTTCTCAGAGGACTGGGTCAAACAGAAGCCTCCCTGCACAAGGATGGCTCTGCTTATATAGACATTCCACACCCACTGAGCACCCTGAAACAGGGAACGCACTCCAGTTTCACAAGGTGGAGACTCTGGGAAAGCAACAGGACCGTGGTGACTTGAATGTGATACCTCTCATAGTCTCAGGCATTTGAATACTTAGTCCCCACTAGGTGTCTATGTAGGGAGGAATTGCAAGTGTGATCTTATTCTTTGAGGACAGGCTTGGAGGTTTAAAAGAATCCCATTTAGAGGTAATTCTCTCTGTCTTCTGTTTTCAGGTGGAGATACGAGCTTTCAGCTGTTGTTCCTGTAACCTACTGCCATGTCACCCTGCCATGATGGTGATGAACACTTATGCTTCTTGAGTTATAAGCCTTCTTTCTATAACTTGCCTTGGTGTGGTGGTTTGAATAAGAATGGTTCCCATAGGCTCATAGGTTTTAATGCTTAATCATTAGAAGGTGTGACCTTGTTGGAGTAGGTGTGGCTTTGCTGAAAGAAATGTGTCACTGGGGGTGGGCTTTGGGGTTTCAAATGTTCGAGCCAGGCCCAGTGGCTCTCTCTCTTCCTGCTGCCTGCTGACCCAGATGTAGAACTCTCAGCTACCATTTCTGCCTGAGCACCACCATGCTTCATGCCACAATGATAATGCACTAAGCCTCTGAAATGCAAGCCCAATTAAACATTTTCCTTTATAAGAGTTGCTGTGGGCATGGTGTTCTGAACAGCAATAGATCACTGACTATGGTATTTTATCACAGCAACAGAAATACAAGGACATTGGCCATGTGGTTGATAATGGGGCAGATGAGGGATGGGCAAGGCTGAGACAGCCCACCAGAGCCCACCTCTTCCTGTGTGCCACGTTTTTCTACAGACATCCAGGAGGACCACAGTGCAGGCTGACTGTGTGGACTTCTTGTTGAAGTCTACAGCCCATCATTCTAAAGAAGCGGCCTTAGTTTGTTTTCCTGGTGTTGTGATAAAAAGCCGTGACAAAGCAATTCAAGGGAGAAAGGGCTTATTTCCACTCACAGGTGAAGACAGAATCCACTTTGACAGGGAGGTCAAGGCAGGGGGTTGAAGCAGCTGGTCACATTACAGCCACAAGCAGGAAGCAGAGGAGCTAAACACCACCCACCTCAAGTGACCTAATCAATATGATCCCTCACAGACAGACAGTGTGGCCTGAGGCTCACTAATCCCTCTATGAGAGTCCAGACCCCATGAAGCTGACAATAAGCCATCATAAAGATGAAAGATAAAGGCAATATCTAAGGAGAACACACCCTACCTGTCACTCATGTGCTGCCTATGCTGAAGGGGACACCTGAACTCACCTTAGATGGATGGAGTAGAGAGAGACCATTTTAATTTTTTGATCTGTGCTTCTTCACTCTTTCCACTGTGTGCAAATGAGAACTTATCACATAGAGATACCGGGGGAATCAATGACAGAATGGGAAAGAAATCATCAGCCAGAAGAGACGCTGACAGTTCACCAACTGCTGACCTGGAGGCCATCCTCACCAGGAGCCCGTCACAGCTGTGACAGGGCAGGTGGCCTAAGCTGTCTCCAAAGCTAGTCTGACACTCTGCATGTATTCCAGGCTGTTCTGTCAATCAGAACCAGGTTTGGACTTGAGCTGGGGAGAGGCAAAGGGAAGTGTCAAAGCTCAAAACTACAGGCAGGTGAGAAGCTAATCCGGACCCACTGTCACCGCTCGTAATGACAACAGCAAGGTGCGGGGGGGGGGGGCATCCATGAACCCCAGAACTTTATTCTCTGAGCTCAGGGCCATGGGTGTCAAACTGGCACACTGTCCTTACTGAACCACCCCAAGTTCTTAGGACTAAAAAAACAATGAAAATGTGAAGACAGAATCCACTTTGACAGGGAGGTCAAGGCAGGGGGTTGAATCCCCTGAGCAGCCTGAATCCATTTGCTTGCAGGAAGCCGGAAACTTTTGAGCACATCCTTTTCCATTCTTTCTTATCAGTTTCCACTTATGTTTCAAGGAATTTCTAGAGAAATCCAGCCTCTGCTCTGGACAGACTGGAGCCCTGGGGTGAGCTCCCTTAAGTCCACTGGCTCAGGTACAAACATGACCAGAAGGTTAGGAGTCTACGGGAAGGACAGATTGCCTGCACAGCTTTCCAGATGCTGCAGAAGGATCAAGCCTGGGCTAAGGTCCTCATGCTCTCCAAGGCCCTGGTTAAGACTCTCAAACATTTTGTTCTGTGCTCTGGCATCTCACTCTTCAGTTGAATAAAGGTAGAGCCATCTTTGCTCTTTGGACCACCTCACTGAGGGCTGCCAGAGCCTCTCACTAAAACCCCAATCTTCTCCCTCCTTCCGCTAACATCTGCTAAAAAGAAAACAATCAACAAAATGAAAAACAAGCCTGTGGGTTAGGGGAAATTTGTGAAGACTGCATATGCAGTAGGCATTAACATAAAAAATTAAAGTACTAATAAGCTAATTTCAAGAAGGCATAGATAAGAATTTATGAAGGAGTGGGAGAGAATAGACTGCTTAACACTGGAGGCCCTTGAATGGCCAGCAGGTAAGGGCAAAGACGGGCAGACTCTCCCACTATAAGGGACTGCAGATCAAGACTACTGAGAGATAGAGTAGCCTGATAAGGTGGCATTGATGGAGAAGAGAGTACACCAGCTCCGTGTGGAGCAAAGGGCACCCTTGCTCACTGATGGCATGAACAGAAGTCTTGCTCACTGATGGCATGAACAGAAGTCTTGCTCACTGATGGCATGAACAGAACATGTGGCCATCAAGCACAACAGCATGGAGAGTTCTGAAGAAGTTAAAAAAAGAACTACCATATGACCCAGCTTTCTCTTTTCTGGATGTACACCTAAAGGAATACAGTGGTCACCTTGTAAAGAAATCTGTGTTCCTGGTAGCATTGTTCCCAACAGTCAAAATGTTGTGACAAGGTGTTCAATGAATGACTAAAGAAGCTCATGTGTATGTACACAGAAGACAATGTACCAGATAAAATAAACAAGGCCCAGATAGAAAGGTGTTGTGTGGCATTATCACATGAGAAATATGGAAAAAAATAATCAAAACAGAGAGAGAGAGAGAGAGAGAGAGAGAGGGAGCATTAACAGCGGCTTTATGCAGGATCAAGTTTAAAGATCAAGTGTGAGGCTAAAGAGATGGCTCAGTACTTTTGAGTGCTTATTGTTCTTGCTGAGGATGTGAATTAGGTTCCCAGCATCCACAAGTGGCTCACAAATGCTCATAGTTGAGGTTCTGGGGAATCCAATGGCTTCTTCTGGTATCTGAGTGCTCCTGCACACATGTGGTACATATAAGCTTACACAGGCTCACATACATACAGGAAGATAAAGAAATAAACCTTTAAACAGCAAATGTATAATATGAGCTTATCATTCAAGAAGATGGTAGCTGGTCTTGTGATGGAGAAATAAGTACCAGTATGAGAGGTAGATGCCCAGTTGTTTAGCTACAGTAATCTTTCCACTATCTATGTATCCCATAACAGGTCACATGGTTTAAATACAGATAGTAAAATGGTAAGACAGAACCTCTGATAAGCTCAGAGATTACACGAGTGGCAGCCCGTGTTATCAGAGATGTGGAGCAAGGGGAACGAACACTCCTCCATTGCTGGTGGGAGTGCTAATGTGTACAGCCACTGTGAAAATTAAAATTGTGGTTCTTCAGAAAATTGGGAATTGATCTACCTCAAGACCCAGCTAACTAATCCTAACTTAAGGACACTTGCTCAACCATGTTCACTGCAGCTTTATTCATAAAAACCAGAAACTGGAAAGAGCCTAGATGTCCTACAACCAAATAAGGGATAAAGACAATATGTTGCATTTACACAACAGAGTATTACTGAGCTGTTAAAAAACTGACATCACAAAATTTGCAGGCAAATGGATGGAACTGGAAAAGATCATCCTGAGTGAGGTAACCCATACCCAGAAAGGCAAACATGGTATGTACTCACTTATAAATGGACACTGCAGACATACCAAATGCCAGAACTGCACAAAACAAGATGAAAAGTGGTTAATTTTATATTTCAAGATTTTGTTTTTGAAACTCAGATACTGAGTACATTAGTTTCCCTCAGAGAGTAGAAACACTGGAATGCACAAGGGAAGAGCATCTGCATGGCCACAAGAGGGAGTCAGCCCTTTGTACAGAATCTACCCAGGATCTCATCAGGGTGACATCCACCTTTCCCTGCAGGTGGTCCATCATCAGGCTCCAGGGAGCTTTGACACTTTATAGCATGCATGAGCTGCCTCCAAGACCATTGTCCTCTCATTAAATCAGCCCAGCCATCAGGTTGGCACAAAGGTCCTGACATTGGGTATGAATTATGGTTGGTGTAGGACATTGGATGTCATAGAAAGGCTCCATAGATACTTGAAAGCCAGCTGAATGTTGGCCACCAACTTTCCATGGGCACAGGGCTTAGGGATGGGTCTCTATTTGACTGCCCGAGTCCCTTGATACTTTCAGCTGAACATTTTGGATTCTAGGAATTCAGAGCTTATGAGAACAGGGAGCATGCCTTGTTTAGAAGGCCTCACTAACAGTTTTGCTTTCCTCCTGACCTAATCAGAGCTGTCACTGAGCCCATCTCTGTGGTGAGAGCTTGGACTCTACCATGCCCAGGACCACCATGGCTCAAAGCTAGTGTCCCTGATTCTAGTATCACTCATTTCAGAAGCAGTCCCAAGTGGAAATAGACATCATCTTAGGAGGGTACCCCTCATCACTGTCCTACAGAAAACAGAGCAATGCTGTCCCCAACCCAGGGTCTCTCTGCTAAGCACTCAATGTATACACCAGCTACTAGGCAGTGAAAGACCTTAACTGTGTCCATTCAGCAGAGAGCTACTGACAGACAGCTCTTCAAACTTGGATCTACCTAGTGGAAAGCGACATGTGTAAACCTGACATTCCAATCAGGGAAGAAAAAATAGCAACAGATAGACACCAAAGATCATTCCAGGCCACAGTAAATGGCCCAAAGTCAGCACACAATGAAGAGAAGGCAATTATTCCAGCACATCCTACAGACATGGGGGCCTTGGGCCACCTCCCTAACCACCATTGTCTCAGTGGTGGACAACCAGCCATATTAGGCTCTGGGAGGCTGACAGAAGAACATTCACATGGGGAATGGCCAGTGCGAGAGCCCTGAGGCAGCCAAGGGCTTGCTGTGCTTGAGGACCCAGGCAAGGAGGGAACAGTACAAGAGAGGGCAATATCCCAAGCTGGCCACAGAGAGAGAGTGCTCTAAGATTGGGGCAGGGTTCCAGCCTGAGCTATTGAGCCAGTGGCTGGGCATATGGAGGTATTACTGCTTTGAGGTACCCTGTGATCAGATTACTTACTGGAAGACTAGGAAAGATATAGGGTTCTGTCTCCTGTATAACACACATAAAATATTGAGATTTGTTACAGAAAGCACAGGAACCCATGGAGACAGAAAACATGAAGCTGGAGGAGTTACTGCCCAAAATGAGGCCATGGGAATACTGATGGTGGATGGACCATCTCTAGAGACCTGGAAAAGGCTCTTGGGAGAGATAACGGCAGAGTCAGGGAAAGAAAGCAAGGTGAGAGTGTTTGGTGGCATTTCCAGAAGTACCCCACCCTGTCCCCCAGTCACAAGCATGGGGCATCTCTGCAACCTTTGTGAACAGGTGGTCTGCAAGCATGAGCTTGAGGGGCACACTGAGGACCACATGCAAAAACAGTCACAAAAGAATGTGTAAGTGTGGCTTGTTTCTGTTAAATGCAGCAGGGCCCCACTAGGCAGCACGCACCTGCACAGCAATGACACATTTGCAAGTAGGGAAGGCATTTCACAGGCTGCAGAGGAAGGCCTGCAAGAGTTCATTACCTCTGGAGTGGGAGGGGACAGGTGAATAGAGACCCATGGCTGTGTCCTGCCGGCCCCCTTTACGGGAGGCAGTCGTCTCCAGCACTAGAGTCCTTTAAGGTGAGACTATATTTCTAGTTTCCAGAGAGAGTGGGCAGGAGAGCACGGTGGAGACTGCAAATGTAGACCCCAAAGTGTGTGCATTCCTGGGGAAGGAAGTTCGACTGGAAGGTTCTGTGGGATGGTGGTCAAAGGGGAGCAATCTGGCAGGAAGGACTCCGTGTGCAAGCAGTCCTCACTTTGAGGTCCCAGCAACAGGATTCCCCACAGAGGCAGTTTTGCTCCCCACCCACTGCTTAGTGTAGGAATGCATGCTCAGGGCATTCTTATAGAGCTCCCCATCAGAGATAATAAATACGGAGCACCTTCTGCTTGCTTGTTTACATTCAATCATGAGCCCCTCAGGCAGGGCGACCTCTAGGTGTTTGGGGATATCAGTAACTATATTGCTACAAGGCTTCTGAATTTTTGTCTCTGGAAATATCTAAAACTGCTATATGCATTATGACACTTTTTTATTATAGTAGAGGAAGGAATAATTCGTGTGCTTAAAAAAATAATAAAATAAAAGAGGGGCCAACTTTACCCCCAAGCGGTTGGCTCTCTGAGTCAGAGGTAGCCTAGCAGCTGTAGACTTCTCTAATGAGAGAGCTGCCAGCATTTGAAAGGCCACGGGCAACACTGACGCCCTGATATGTCTTGGACTTGGTATGTGGCTTGGCTGGCAAGTCACTGGGAGACAAAGAAAATCGTCACTGCCCAGCTGTTCTGTGGCAAGACAGCATGCTAAATTTAAACCCATAAATAGTCGTGGAAGCGAGAGAACAGGTGGCAAATGGTCTCTGAGGCAGATGGTGCTTTTTAATATTTGTATCTGATCGTAATTGGCAATACTAGAGATAGTGTCTCCATGCTCCCATTTCACCTTCCTCACTTGAGAGCCTTGGAAATGGTGGGCCACACTTTAAAACTAAACTCTCATTCTTAGAAGCAAATCCATGTCAGATTCTTCGTCTGATAGGGAGGGTATCCGGTACCTGGCTCACTTGTCCTAGAAAAGGTCTGAGCAGAACTGTGGTCCGGTGACTGCAGACCACGACAGCCCATTCTAGAAACACCAGGGAGGCATGCCTGCCCTGATTCACATCCTCTACCTCTCCTCCTGTCCTTGACACCCAGCCCATCCTCCTAACATTGAGATATAGATGTGATGGCTAGGAGCTCTTCCCCTAATAGGTTTCTTCTACAATCTGAGACCCCATGGAGCTAAAATCTGTCTGCTCTGCTCTCCTTTCCTTAGTGGCTCCTGCAGCCACCAGCCTGCATGCCTGCACTGTCAGCAGAACAGACATGTCTCCAAACGAGCCTGCTGCCCTCTGCTCCAAGTGGGATTCAGGGACAGGTGGGCAAACAACAGCACTAGATGCCAGAAATGGACAGAACATCTCTTCTTGACTCAACAAGAACCCAACAGGGTGCTGGATCAGGGATGTTGCTGAGTCAACAGATCCAAGTCCTATTCTTCATATGGAGGGATACAGGAAAGAAAAACACAGCTTTCTGATGGCAGACACATAGTCCAGAAAATGGACAAGTCCCACAGGTAGGTTGCCTGTGGAGAGCAACCACAGACTTTGGCTATGTACATTACACATTGAAGGAGACAACTGCATTAGAAATGAGATTGGAGTTGGCCCCTGGCTCTTGGAGTATGGGTTGAGAACTCCACACACCAGGGCTGCAGACTCTGGTGCTTCAGCTTACAGAACACACACACACACACACACACACACACAAAAAAAAAAAAAAAACCCACTGTCCTCCTGCCCAGCCAAGCTTACCCATGCTGTCCCAGTACAAGGTCTCACAGTTTGTTAAGTAGTATTATAATTTAAACTAGGGGTTTTATATGAAGATAGAACTTGGGACAGATAAGGATTGCAGGACCCAGCCTCCACCCGCATGCTGACATAACCAAAATCCATCTCCAGTGGTTGTATGCTATCCCTAAGAGGCAAAATTGTCCTCAGTTGAGCCTCATTAACCCAAACTGTATGAAGCCTCTGAGGCATCTGGCTTTTTACATCAAGCAGCAGTCAGGCTCATCATCTGAAATAGGAGTTACCCTTCCATTATGAACAGTTTGCTCTCTGCAGATATACCAAGGACCACAGGCTTCATATAAGCTTGCATAAGGGACATGCTGAATCAGACCTGCCTTCTCTGTCCATCTAAGCCTGACTCCTCCAATTCACTCCACACCCAAACCCTTAAGGCCTCTGTCCTCTTTCTGAGCCTGGTTCATCATTTGCAGGGGTGTCAGGAATTCCTCCCAAAAATTGGTCCCTGAAGAGTCCGTTCCTTCACTCATTCCATGAGCTCCTCAAAGTGGCTTAGAAACAGGCCTACAGCATAATGGGTGTCTTAATTAGGGTTTCTGATGCTGTGATAAAAACACTGTGAACAAAAGTAACCTGGAGGGAAAAAAAAGGTTTATTCATGCTTAAACTCCCAGGTTACAGTCCATCATCAAAGGAGTCAGGGCAGGAACTGAGGCAGAAACCATGAAAGGGTGCTGCATACCAGCTTGCTCAGCCTGCTTTCTTATGGCACCCAGGACCAGAAGCCCATGAGTGGCACTGTCCACAGTGAACTGAGACCTCCTACACTAATCAAGAAAATGCATCGCCTACAGACCAATCTGGTAGGGACATTTTCTCAAGTGAAGTTTCCTCTTTAAAATGACCTGAGCATCTGTCAAGTTGACATAAAAAAAACCACCCAGAACAATGGCAAGTTGTGCATCCTTCTAGCTCCTTTTAGAAGCTCAAAAGACACTTGATATGGCTTTTCACCAGAACTGTACCCAACACCCCTCAATGACCTTCTGCACCCAACTAAGGAAGAGACCCAGTCCAACACAACCAGATGACCACACCTCCCAAAGAAGCCCTGTCTTGGCCATCCCTGGATTTCACTAGACCTGGAAAGGGAAGTCAACTGGCAGAACAGTGTCTGGGTCTAAGATAAATGTTCATAAGCATCAGTGGATTTGTGGTTTGAGGGGGTTTAAAAGCCCATGGCTTCACACAGCAGGAATGTGGGCTTCAAACACAGATTGCCCAAGGGCTTGTTCCCATCACATCTAAACGAGAGTTCACTAGCACACTGAAATGGAATGCCAATTTCATCCTGCATAATACAGTATGCTACTGGTTAGGTAATCCATTAGGCTGGTAGAGGAATACAGAGGCCAAAGGTCTAATTGAAGAGGACCACATTAGTGTCGCCAGAAGGAAAATCACACTAAAAAATTGGAACATGTGATATTTACCTTTGTCTTGTATGTATTGTGTGGCTGTGCATATTCATGAGTGTGTGTGTGTGTGTGTGTGTGTGTGTGTGTGTGTGTGTGTGTGTGTGTGTATGCATATGCATGTATGTGCATGTATGTGCAGTATACATGCCTATACATGTATTTGCATGTGCATGCATGTGCACATGTGTCTCATCTAGTGATATGATTCCTATTGCTGAGAATGTAGCAATTAATGACATGCTAAACATCCCTGATCCAAAGTGCTTGGGATGCAAACTGTATTGGTTCTGGAATATTTCAAGATTTTGAAATATTTACATATACATGAAGACATCAAGTCTAAATATGAATTTATTCATTTTCTATAATATATACACAGGCTTGAGTTTATTTTATATAACATTTTTAACAATTTCATGCATAAGCAAAGATTTCCAAAGCAGAATTTTCCCACCTGTGGCATCTAATCAGTGCTGAGAGTTTCTGGCTTTGGATTTGTTGATGCAGGATGCTCAGCACGTAGCAACCTGTCTCCTGCAGACTTTCTGTGCAAGCTCTACCACAGTACATAACCAACTTACTAAAGCAACCAAAACTCAGGGATAGAAGATTCTAAGTTGACATTGCTATCACGTTTGAAGAAACCAGCACTGCAGAGGGACATGATGCGCACTGAAACCAGTCAACAAAAACAACACAGGGAGCAGTAAGCACATCATGTGGACAACAGCAGACAATGTGGCCAGTCCAGGATCCATTCCTCAACTCAGGAGTACACATCTCTGAATCTATGCGCCAGAGGATGCCAAGAAGCTCAAGTTCATCCTTTCCAATTCTTCAAAAAGGTCCAGTACCCTGAGCACCAATGGTTCAGTGGGCATTATACCTCTTGTATCCACCCCTGCCTTATGGGCAGGATTTTCCACACACACAGAGGAACTATCTCCAATCCCACACAGGACTAAGGAGAGCCATGTGCATCTCAACAATGGGACCTGGTGTATCACTAGCTATGTCAGTCGATGCTTCTTGGGTGACCCTCCCTTGCTCTCCAACCTGTGCCACATAAGGTCTTGGGGGTCCTTCAGTACCTATACAAGTTGTAAAGGGGTCTTGTCTCTTCACATGTACATACCAAAAAGACACATAGGCACACTCAAACCATGCTCCATGGAGTTCACATGCATTTTGGCATCAAGCAAACCCTACACAACCCTAACTGGATGCCCCTCCTGGAACTGACCTCCAGCAATCCACAGTATGTGTCCAGAGATGGGAAACAGTGACCAAGATCCTGAGCTCCTGGGCCCAGCTGGCCCTGCTTCCCCAGATGGATTCTGGGAACAATTTATGACCCTTCCAGATAGCGCACTGTTCCTACCTGAGAATGGAGCAGTCCGGAGCGGAATTCTGATGGGGGTCAACGTCAGGAAATGGCAGGGCTGCACAATGGAAGGGGACAGGCCCCGGAGTTCCTCAGGGTCCACAGAGACCATGGCAGCAGCTGCAGTAGCAGCGGCAGCAGTAATGGTGATGGTGGGACCGCTGCTGATTGGCTTAAGGCTGTTATGGCAACCACCTGTGGAAGAGAGACCAGGGTTAGCACATTCGACACACTTCCATTTCAGATAACAATACTCTCAAAATGTAAGAGTAGCACTGCCCCTTTATTGATGTCGTGGACTGGTTAGCAATGTCCCCAGAATGAATCTTGTCACTCAGCACACATGTCACTGTGTGATGCTTAGAGTGTCACCCTTCTGAAGTCACCAAAAAGGATCCAGGACATGCACACTGTAAAGGAAAATAGTGTCACTGTACTATACATGTGTGTAGGTCATTTGAAGTGACCATGAGGATTGTGCTGAAGCCTAACATGGCAGAGGGAGGGCGCCGAGAGAATCAGGGTGGGGAGGCTCTAAAGAAAGAAATGGATGTGCTGGGCAGTGGTGGCACTCACCTTTACCCCAGCATTCAGGAGGCAGAGGCAGGAGGATCTCTGTGAGTTCAAGGCCAGTCTGGTCTACAGAGCTAGTTCCAGGACAGGCTCCAAAGCTACACAGAGAAACCCTGGGAAAAACAAAACAAAAAAGGGCTGGCTGGTTTTAGGCCAGGGCCAGAGGGGTTCCCAGAGCACTGGGGCTCAGGATACTGACCACCCATGGAAAATAAGCATCCACTCAGGCTCTCCCAGATGTTCCAAACACAGAATCAAGGAAGGATACCAACGCTACAGAGAGTAAGTAATTTAGGCTGCAAACTCACTTTTAAACATCTACCATAGAGCCATAAAATCAGTTGTCTTTGGGAACTGACAGGATGCTAATCAATGAGCAGTCGGAAGGCCTGCTTTCAGGAGAAAGGAAGTATATGATTGACCCACATCTCATCTATCGGTTTTATGGTATAAGATGATGGGTTTAAGTCAAGGGGGTGAAGAACTGGTGAGTGTGTCTCAGTTTTTGGCAGGTTGACCTTTAGTGAGATGAGGACACATGGGCTCAATCATTCTAGAATGGGAGAGTGAGGCGTGCTGGCCACTGGGAAGAAGCTCAGGCAAGTATAAGAGTTCTGGGACAGATGCTGCCCACAGGATATGGGAGCTCGGAGGAAGCTGGGAAGCAGAGGGGAGCAGGGAAGTGTGGATGGGATGGGGTGTGGAGGAGATGGGGTTGGCTGAGGATGACGTCAGGCTAAGCAGGTATGGATAATGAGGTTTGGTGCAGAATGGTGGGCAGGATCAGATGCCCAGGAGGTCCACTCAGAGTTCCTGCCATGGTCCCAGTGTGGATGCCTTTTGTATGCCAACAATCAGGAGATAGGGCTGAGTTCTGCATACGCTCAGGGACAGAGTGTTGAATCTGGACCTCAGGGGAGATATCCATACGAGAGAGACAAATCTGAAGGCATCAGGCAAGTACTGGATATCGTAAAGTCAGATAAAAAAACAAAACAAAACAACAACACAAACATACATAGCAGGGAAAAAACCACGAATGCAGGTCCTGGCTGTGAGTGTGTCCAAGTGGCAGAATCATGGTTAATTTTCTCTCCTGTCTTTCCATATTTACAAATTCCCTAAGAGGGACACACGCTGTCTTTTAAAATTACACTTACAGAGCAACTAGGCAGCAGCTACGGTGCTCCCCCTCCAGCCCATGGCAGTTCCCTTGTCATTACCACCTTCCCCAGGGTGCTGCATGTCACCAACCATGAGCTCATACTGACACACATCCCTTCTGTGGGCTCCTTCCTGGTGTATAACCTGTGAATTTTGATAGATGTAGGATGTATCCACACAGCATCCAACACAAGAATTTCTTAACAGGAAAGTTCCAGCTGCTCCACCTTTCCCATTCTGTTCCTCCCACATACACCAACCACTGATCCCAAAGCATAACAGTTTGGCCTTTTTCAGAACATCATGTAATTGCAAGCATCATTTGTAGCCTGTTCAGTTGTTTTCTTCCACTTGGCAACCTGCTTTGCAATTTGCTTCCTGTCTTTGTTATGACTCAATAACACATTTCTTCTTATCACTGAGTAATATTTCATTATAAGGATGTACCACAGTTTGCTTTCGACTCGTCTACTGAATAACAACATCTTGGTTGCTTCCAGGTTTTGACAATTCTGATCAAAGCTGCTATAAGCATTTACATGCACTTTTTCATGGGCATGTTTTCAATTCCTTTGGTTAAACAACACAGCGTAAGGGATGGGTCATGTGGTCATGGGAAAATTATTTTTGTTTGTTTTTAATCTTTGCAAGTGTGTGTGCTATGTATGCATAATCGTGTGTGTAGGCGCAGGCAGGCATGTGACATGGCACACACACGGAGGTGAGAAGACAACCTCAGGTACCAGCCCTTTACTTCCATATTGTTTGAGATAGAGGAGTCTCTGATCTGCCGTTGCATACAGCAGACGGCTGATGCTTCCAGAGAGTCTCCTATCTCCCTCTTCCGCCTCACTGTAGGAGAGCTGGGATTACAGACACATGCCTCCATGTCCAGCTTCTGGGGATTCCAGGGATCTACCTCTTGTTCTCAGCTGGGGGATAAGTCCTTTGTGCACTGAGGCACCTCTCCAGCTGTGCTTGGCTCTTAAAGAAACTTATTGGCCATCTTCCTGCTGCATTTCCACCCAGCAAGTGAGCATCCTGGCTGCCCACAGCCTTGCATGTATTTCATGTCATCTGTATCCTTGATCTGATCATTTCTGCTCTGTGTGCAGTCGACTTTCCAGTGTTGTCATGCACACATTTTAAACCAGGGCTACCAAGAAAGCAGAAACATATCATGGACAATTGGTGAAACAAGCAAGGGTTGTGTTCTGCCCTTCTGCCCTTCTGTCTGGTGCCAGTTCCCTGGTACCGCAGTCTGATTGATACGGCAATGAGTCACAATCCCCCTGTGTGTTTGCTTTAGTCATAATGAGTTACAGACTCAACAACAGCCTCACCCTCATATAGCTTCCAATATCCAATTAATCAAGACACCCAGAGAATGGAGCACTGCACAGGTGTGCCACCATATTCACCCCCCACCCCCATTACGGGCAGTCCCTGGTAGAAGTAGCCATGTGTAAACAGCTGAGCCAACATATTGATATCTTCCAGTCACCATAAAACAGTGCTGGGAGCCAAAACACTGTCAGTGCCTTTGGGATGTAAAGTCAGCTAACAAGAACATTTTTTAATATTCTGATATACTTCAAGACCTATTTGAATGTTTCTTCTTTCTTGGGGTCTCCCCCACCCCCACCTCCACCCAAGGGTCTACTTAGACCCATTTCACTATGGCTACAGAAAATATAGCTAGAATGTAATTACACACATGCTCCGCTCAGTGGTCTGAAGAGATGCCAGAAGTTCAGGGGGTTGGTCAGACAAGGGGGCCTCAGGCAGACATGGAGGATCCAATTATGAGATTCCTAAGAAACCCACACTGCAAAGCAAGGTGGTAGAGGTCGACTAGAGGAATGTAAAGTCTCCCCCTGCTTCCACAACATGGTCCTTATCCTTGCAAGACCAAAGTCCTGCCTAGCCAGGAGCTGCTGGGTACCTGGCTCTCTACCACACAGCATTGTCTCTTATCCTTAGTAGACCCAAGTCATACCCAGCCAGGAACCTGTGGGAACAAGTTGTCCAGGACACCTGACTCTTAGCTCCACAGCACAGTCCTTCATAGGCCATAAGATATAGACAAGAAGGTCTAGCCAGCCCTCTAGCTTCTCTGCAGTCCCGTCAGATTGGTGCCCATTGTGAGAGTTCTAGGGCAGGTGACAGAGACCCCAAAGACTGCCCACGCCGACCCAAACTTCCCCTTCCAAGCCCTTGCTTCCAGCCCCCCCCATGTCAAGATTTACAAAAACAAGAATAGCCAACTTCAGATGTCCCAGCAAGGCGAAGACCCATGTCTGCAGCTGTGCTTAGCCCCAGCCTAGACTGAGTTATTCTGAAGGAAAAAGAGGATGGAAGGTTGTCATTCCCTTGATTTCCTGCTCTATCAGGTATGGAATAAAGGCTCAAATATCTTCCATTGTCTTGTGCTATTATTGGTTCTCTGAAGCCAGACAGCCCTAATATCTGAGCTTCTGATGGGAGGCACTCCCTATTCGGAGGCTCCTGCCATCAGATAGGTGCCCAGGCTGCAGACCTCCCACAGGAGACAGACTGCAGTGGGACCTATGAGTGGTGCCTTCCATCTATCTATGACCACACACTCCAATGCTAACAATGTAGTCTGTCAATTAAAAGATGTTTGCTATTAAAACATACTCCAGCAAGCCATCAACAGTCATGAACCTCTCAAAGCTGGGGATGCCATGCTAAGGGGACCACGCCTTCATCTCTCTCCTTTTTAAGATAGAGCTCACAATCTCAGCCATGTGCTACTGGATGAAATCTCTGAAATAAACTTGCTCTATTATTTAAAATGAAAGTGACCTTGGCTGATGGAAGAGAAAGTTACCATTATAAAAGCAACAGATGCTACGGCAGGTGAAAGCATTTTGCAGCTAGAAATATGAAAACGTTTTTTAATCACCACGTGACTTTTGTTGCCAAAAATCATCTGTCAACTTAAAAGCAAAATAACGATGACTCATTAATCTTCCCTTTAAAAACTAAAAAGATAGATTTTTTTTTTTACCTACATTGAGTTCATTTGGCCTCATACAAAACTGCACTATCACCAATGTGCTCACAAAATCAAACTCCAGTGGCAGCAGAAAGTTAACAATCAGCAAAATGTATCTAGCATTGGTAGGTGACAGGGAGAGAAGAGGTCCAGGCTCCCTCAGACTGGTTGATCCCCAGGTTCTGTGGCCATTGACCTGAAGTTAAAAGAGCTACTGAGTGGCCTGCAGTGGTCACCAAACCTCCTTGACAGGCCACAAATCATGACAGCAAGCAGGAGGGACTCCATGAGGGGAAAGGCTGCATTTATCTCTTCTGCTTGCTGTGCCACAGTGCCTGGCATAACAGCATAAAGGAGGAAGATTTCTTTTGGTCACAGTTTCAGAGGGTTTGGTCCATCACATCAGTAAGAGAATTGTAGGAAGAGACCCTGACTACAGGTACCGCTGACCACACCTGTTTGGGCGTGGTCACAGGTACGTAGCAGGATGCATAAGAGCCAGGGAGGCCAGCACTCAGTCTCTTTCTCTAGGCTGAGCTGACACTGGGAAGTATTTCTGGGTCCATCCTGCTCAGAGTGCCTACCTGGACACTGGTTCCCTTGTGTTAGTATTTCCCCTAATAAATTACCAGTTATTAGCCTCTCTCTGACTCCACTTGTATTCATGATAGAGAATGGCAGAATACTTTATATCACTGAAGACAGGATTCAGAAAGAAAGGGCATACAGAACTGTGTTAAGGGCTAACCATCACAAACACTTGCCTAGTTCCTCCAAATAGACCCTGCCTCCTCTCATTGACTATCTTCCAGTAATGTAGTCTACTGTGAACCCACTCAGCAGTTCATACATGCACATATCAGAGCCCTTATGACTTAATCTAGAAGGCCTCTCAGACACTCACTGTGAGGGATCCTTTCCGGCTCTCCCCACTGCCATAGTTCTCAATCTGATCAGAATTCACCCTCACAATACTGGGGCACTTTGTTAGATAGGTTCATAGTTCACAATGCATGGGAGAAGGGATGAGGCTGCTGTTGGCTTCTCCCATCTCATCTCCCAGCCCCCAGTCACAGCAAAGCATGTCTGCACCAAGCTGCACATAACTATGGGACTGAAAGATGATAGGATAGATAGAAGGCACGAGGCATCACTAGATACAAATAGATAAATGCTGCTGGGTACCTGCTGCTTGACAACACCAGCCAGAAATGCATGGAGCCAAGAGAACCTGGACTCTAGCTGCTCCCCCTGAGATCTGCCTCTCAGCTGAGTTTGGACTATAAGCAAGCAAGCGCTCAATAAACTGTGTCAACTGATAAATAATGACAGGAACTTCCTTTCCCCAAAGGACTTCAGAAAATCCCTTAGTTGAGTAAATAAATAGATAAGATAGGAACAGCCAGAAAAACCTGCTAAGCCAGCGGAGAGATAAGCCAGCAAAGCCATCCCATAAGGATTACTTATAAAAGTCAGTGTTCTAAGGAAACCAGTAATTAACCAGGTGCTTCCTTGAAGGCAGCATGGAGAGGGGGTGAAGGGACAGGGGTTCATGAGACACATCTGTGTGGGCTCAACAGCAGCTGCTGCTGCCCTTGTCCTTGTGAGGCAGGCAAGCATAGTTGACAGTTTAGCTCCTAGGACCCCCACCCTACTTGGCTTGGGGTTTGTGTACACCTCCACTCTTTTAGCAATGCACCTGTTAGCTGTCTTCCTTCAATTGCATGCATCGTACATACAATCCGTCTCAAAATAAAGCACCTAGAAATCTCAGAACTCCCCCATCCTCCATGTGCAATAGGTTACTTGCAGTCTCATTTTTAAACAAAATTATAAGTTTCCCCACTCCTGATAGCAATCAATTTAGGCAGTTTCTATTCTCCAGTATTCCCAATGTATCCAGGTACATAAATATTAAAAAAAAAAACAGGGGTGTCCTACAATGGGTGAGCAGCCGGCCACACCTTCCCATTATCTCTGGACATGTTCTCCAACAGGCAAGACCTCAGCCCTTGGTATCTCCTTATGCTCTGAAACTGAGAATGTTGGCATCAAGGGCTCTAGGTCCATTCTTAGGTGTTCTTAGGGATCATGACTACCAGTGGGTATGGAGTAAGTGGGGTGTTCAATATTCAACATCCATTATGGAAGACAGAGCCTTGGCTATAGTGTGCCACGAGTGTCAGAGAGGACACCCATATTGGGCCAAACTTTAGGACTCAAAGTTGTCGAGTGTTGGGTAAACAGCAGAATGGTGAGAGTCTCTGCCGAGCAGAGTCTGATGAGCACCAGCTGTCACCCTCTCTGCTGAGCAAAGCATTCAAAGAAATAAACAACCATTCGTTAGAGACGTCTGCTTAGCAAATGGTTTCGGCTCTGGTGGAAATCCTTTAGGCACTGTGCTACTGACTGGTAATCATTTCTGCAGAAATGATTGAGTGATGAGGATGGTGACTTCATCTGCATGGGGCACATGCTGTGGGCTCTCAGGGTTTGGTGTGTGTGTGTGTGTGTGTGTGTGTGTGTGTGTGTGTGTGTGTGTGTGCCTAGACCATGGGACTCACAGAGGGCCTTGGGGAAGCCAGCAATAGCCTCTTCCTGTGATAGCATTGGCTTCCTGTGCTCCGAGGAATAAGGATATCTGTTATCATTTAACTGTGTTTTTATGGAAGAGTAACCACAGGTTTCCTGGGTCTATGAGACAAGCTGAAGGTGTGTTTGAACTGTGGCTTAACGATGCGGCCAATATTTGCTTGTTTTGCTGTTTGTTCTGGTTATTTTCTGAAAGAGACATCTAATTCCTGGTCTCGTTACAAGTGCTGAAGGTGCCAAGGAAGCAAACCTGCAAGCTGTGCTGAACCATCTGCTGATCTCTATAGGAAGCTCTTATCACACAAGCCCAGTGAGATCTTGCTGGCTTTCCCAAGCCTACTGCACTGATCTTCCCTGCTCTTCCAGGGCTGGGAGCAGTGTAGGACCCTAATACTCAGGGCAACCTTTACAAAGAACACCCATGGCTGGTAGGATTGATGACCCTTGACCACCATTCCTTCGGTCCACCTGGATCTCAAAAATATCTGGCTGGATAGGCAATGGACCTAGGGAAAACCAGATACTATTGTTCCACTAAAGGACTCAATAAAATGACTTGTAAGGACATTCTACTATACCCATAGATCAGTGTCTTGCTCAGCCATCATCAGAGAAGCTTCCTCTTGCAGTAGATGGTAACTAACACAGAGACCCACAACTGGACAATGTGCAGAGAGTGAGAGACATTTGGAGAACTAAGTCTTAAGTGGGATGTCTAAATGGTATCAAACCCCATCCCTCGGGGCTCATAAATCTATGCAGAAGAGGTAGAAAGAATGTAAGACTGAGGACATGGGTGACTCCAGGGAGACAGTGCCTTCCAGACACAGGACTCATGCACATGTGTGTCAGAGACTGTGGCAGTATGCTCAGGACATGTACATATTTAAGCTGGACAGGGTCCCAGGGCTGAGAGAGGAGAGTGGACATAAGCTCCCATCCCTAGTCAAGAAGCTATCTGCAATTCTTGGAAAAATTAATTTTCTCTGGTGGAATCTCACTGGGTATATTAGCCACACTTTAAGACTGACCTCGTGTTAGCTAGCTGGTCAACACAAAACAAACTCAATGGTATTTTTGCAGACTTTTAGTCTCTTTTTGCTTTGTTTGAGCTTTATTGTGGGGGGCAATCTTACTTGTCCTTTACTTGTATGTTTTGGTTTTCATTTTTTTTGTGCCTTTGTGGTTTGTGTGTGTGTGTGTGGGTGTGGGTGAGAGAGAGAGAGAGAGAGAGAGAGAGAGAGAGAGAGAGAGAGAGAGCAGAGAGAAACAGAGAGAGACAGAGAGAGACAGAGAGAGAGAGTTTCTTGTTTTTGTTTTTAAAGAGAGAAAGAAAAGGTATGGAGTGGTGTGAATGGAGAGATGGGAAGGGACTGGGAAGAATGGAGGGAGGGGAAAGCATGATCAAAATGTTACATGAAGGTTATATTGTTCCCATCTACTGCTGATGAGGATGGCATCTTGAAGCTGGTTTGTTCAGAGACATTGGAAAGAGTCTAGTAAATGCCATTTCTAAAACCACCCACATGCCATACTATGAGTGGATCATTCAATTTCTTCAAATGATGTTCACCATGAAGAACAAAAACCCCATCTTCCAGGACTAAACTTGTTCAGGATAAGAGAGTCAAGCATATCCCCACTGTTCATGCTCAGTAGATTAAAGCTGAGGTGGGGAGATTTACGAAGGTGTGCCTTGAACCACTCTCTTCCCTGAAGGAATTCTGAGAGTGACTTCTGTTTCCATCTGCAGGAATAACATACCCATGCCCACAACCTGCCTTGTGAAGAGCTGGGTCAATCCAGTTGTATTTAATTTAAAACCTCTGGAGAAAGCAGCTCACCTACTTGTGGTTTGTATTATTGTTATCTTTTAGATAGGAACACATTATTCTCGTTGGTTGGTCTCGAGTGCCTGGACCTAGGTAATCCTACTGCCTCGGCATCCTGAGGAGCTGGGGTTACAGGCCCACTCCACAGTGTTTGGCTCACACTGTATTATCTGTACACATGCTCTAAATTGTCAAGTCTCCTCCCAAGTACTAGGATCAGGACCTGCCTGGCCCCAACATATCTCATGTTTTCTTTGCTTTTCCAATGGGCCCAAACATCAGCTAGGTGAGATTTTGTCCAGTGGTGTCACCACTCAGCCCTGGTGGTAAAAGTGGAAGTTCCTCCAGCTGCCATCCCTTTAGTCCAATCTGGATTGCATTCTTGGGTGGCATCTGGTAGGCTCAGGAGTTCAGAGTAGAGCCCAAGGCAATGTGTACTGACCAAGAATGCCCAGCAGTGTTCTATGAAGGATGCTTTCTTCAGGGTCATTGCCTCCCAAACCCCTGGGGGAAAAGACCTTTCCCAGCTCAGCACTGAGGGGCCAAAACCAGGACTAATCCTACCATCCTGCCTCCTCCCCCAGGGCATCAAGACCATCTTCAATGGGTCTCCTTCCAGAGTCTACAAGTTGAAAGTCCTAACTTTGATGGATATGTCTACTGAGGAAGTTGATGGCCTGAGTTCAAAGGGCCCACAGGCTCCTGCTTTTACAAACTATCCCAACGCCACAGTCCCCGCTGGATAGAAACTATGATACCTAATCACCAAGTCACCACACACACACACACACACTCACACACACACACACACACACACACACACACACACACACACACACACACAGAGGCTGCTCTCACAGTCCCAACAATGCTGACACCAGAAGACAAGTTATTTAATCCCAGGAAGGTAGAGAATTCACTTACCTCTTTTTGTCACTTTACAAAATGCTAATTTATTATTATTTTATGATTTCATGTAACTTGGTACACAATAATTTGAATATCCGTTTTATTAAAACTAGAGATTAATTACAGTGTTCCAAAGAACAAATTGCTGCTAAGACTCAGTAGTCTGAGCATCCTCAGTGCTATGATGAATTGAGTCAGGGAAGGGAGGAAGCAAAAGCAGCAAATGCTCTTGATCAGAAATAATGGCGGCTTCGTGGCAGCTTTGCCAAGTGCTGTTCTAGTGTTCACCTGGCCAACACCTGTGGTGGCAACAGCCTTTCTGGAATGTGTAAGGGAACCCCACCACAGGAAGGAGCTTGGAGAGAAGAAGCCTAAGCTCAGGTACCAGGCACAATGAGAACAGTGACAGCAGGCAGGCACCCTGGCCACATGGGGGTCAAGGGCTGGTTAACAAAGACCCCTTGTCTTCCCCAGATTCACTGTCCATCAGAACCCTAGTCTCACTCACCTCCCCCACATACCAACACATTCTTGGGTGGTACCATATTCAAGAGGACTTAGGTACTTGAAAATGTGTGTTAATAGGAGACATTTGTCTTCCAAACAAGTCACCTGGCAAGTGACTTTACTAGGTTAAAGGTTCATGCTGTTTCCCCAGCTCCTGAGTTTCCTCCTCCACCCACACCCCAAGAAAGGCTTGCCCTTTGAAGGGTATGGTAACACCCACCCTGCTGAGTCCCAAGAGAGTACATGTGTGTGGACTAAGAGAGTGTCTTCTATGGAATGTGATGGTTCTGACCAAAGATGGATCTGTCACACTTCAGAATGCATGTGTTCATGCAGGTACAGCAGGCTGACTCTATTCTTAGCATACTCATTGGGTGGGAGGGGTGGGGGTCCTGAACTTGGGTGCAAAACAGAATCCTATCTGTTTGCAGAACAAAAGTTTGGTGTGAAGTTCGTTATGGGTTCGGGGGCTGGATGTTTATCACCAGGCAGCTGTTTCCTCACATTCCATGTGAACGCAATTGACGCTCACCTCTTACCTGCCTCGTAATACCCCATGGCGGTAATAAAGCACCGGAAATTATTCTCATCCACAACTTTCTCTTCAGAGACACATTTAGACAGCAATGCAATCAACCAGCCGATGGTTTTTAGGAACTTTCCTGCTTTGCGGTGCTGATCTTCGTTATGAAATTAAGATGATTGAATGCTTCATAATTGAGATACCAAATATGCTCTTCTCTCCAGCACCTGCCTGAGTGGCTCCTGCTACTGAGCCTCCCAGGTGAATGTGGGAGGCTGTTTGCATTCAACACTCGAGGACTTGGATCCAGATGAACATGTCCGTTGTGATGGATGACTGTATACCTAAAAGCCCGAACACTTACAGGAATCAGCCTCTAGACCAGGACTCTTACACACACACACACACACACACACACACACACACACACACACCAGTGAATACATGGAAAAATCCAAGTCAGAGATCTTCAGAGTAGCTTTCTCATCCTTGTAACTACTGTGGTGGGTCTTGCTGGTTTCAGTTGCATTTGGTCTTAACTGAAGTTCTGAGTGAGCAGAATCTACCGATACAGGAATCAGGGCATTGGTGGGACTGAGGACAGCCATGGCCTTGCTGAGCCTGGAGCTGTGAGTTTCTAGAGGGTCCTCTTTTTGCAGATACACCTAGCCTAGGTGGGCTGGATCAGTTGGGTCTTCAGGAAACTGTTGGCTCCTGAATCCACAAAATGAATTTCAATCAATGAGAATAGGGCTGAACCTCAGCAGACACCTGGAGCCTCTGGAATGTATGAAGACTTTTATAGTCCATCCTGGGGACCCCAGCAATGAGTCAGAGACATTTCTTGGAAAAGTTTGGCATGCCTAGTGCATTAGCATGTTCTGTTACTTCAGTTGCATGGACAGACAGCAGAGAACCTCCTGAAGGCCTGAGGCTACTCCCCAACCTGAACCACCCAAGAAGTTTCCTGCCTCCTGCCTGGGTTCACACCAGCCAACTTGGGTACACACACACACACACACACACACACACACCTTCTCTTTGTATGCCTTTCAAGTGTACACAGACTGCCACCTGTGCTATCCCAGCTCTCTGTACTTCAATAGCCAGAGGCACTTTGAGTCAGGCCCTTCTGGGAGCCAGGGCCACCAGTCTGCTCGTCCTCTGGTATAAAGCAAAGATGTCTCACTGGCAAGCCTACCGCCTCACCGTCCTCTTCCTGCTCCATATTCATATCTTGACCTTTCAGAGGCAGTCCCCAAATGTCATTTAAAAAGGAATCACTGTGGTCCTTTGCAAGAATTTGCTTCTCTTTGCTCCATCGGTGCCTGGATGTGTCCTTCTCACAATCACAGTATTCTATCCTCAGCATCCTCTAGTCTTCTCTCTTTTAGTGCACACTGGAAAATCCCAGACTCTATTTCCAAACCAATTCAGACCTCCTTACAGGAAGCCAACAGACAAGGGTGTCCATCCTGTGCAGATATCCCGGAAATGAACGGTGGGAAAGGCCCTCTGTTCCTGCTACTGGAGGGAATCCTGTACCCATCTGCAGGTACCCATCTGTCTCTGCTGTAAACAATGAAGGCATAGACTCATCCAGAACAAAGGAAAATTGAGGTTCCTTTCCAGTCTGAAAAAGCCTGCTGCTCTGAGACAGTGCCCGTGAAAGCAGAGGACTTCTTCCTCAAAGGAGAGAAAGTCACATTGTTATATAAAGCCATTGTGTCCACACAGGTGAAACCTAAGGGCACCGGACCATCACTGTAAGAAAGCAGTGCAGTTTGCCCCCCAAGGAAGCACTCCTCCCCCATCTTGCCTGTGGGCAGCAAAGGCAGATGTACCTTGAGGATAAAGAGTGTAACCTGGGCTCCTCCAAATCCTGTGGTGAGGGATCTACAGCTTTCTCATTCCTAAAGCCACGTTGAGAAAATTCACCCACCTCTTTGTTCCTAGCACCAAAGAGCCAGATATTTGGTTCATACACTTGCTTTGAAATTTCTCAGATTTCTATTTGAAGTCACGTTCCCCGGAATCCAAAGAATATAATTAAGGGAACCAGAACCGTAGCACAAAGGCATTTTGGAATCTAACGTTATTTTTCAGGATTTCTGACTCAGTCCTTTCTGAAAATGTGCTATGGTTCCTGATGCCTGGCAAGGAGAGGAGAATGATCTCCCTCCACAGAAACCAATGAAAGTAGACTGACTGGAACACTATGAAGTCTGCACCTCCCCATCTCCAAAATCCTAGAGAGTTTGTCAGTCCATGACCACAAGCTAATACCATGCAATTCTAATTACGATGAACTCAGTGGTAAGACACAAGGATGCAGACAGCTGTGTTTGCTTTGTAATACCCAGCTGCCATCCCCAGCCCCACATTGGAGGTGCTCAGCCTGGATCTTGGCTTTGATTATTGATTGGCTATCTCCCAAGCCCTAAAAGCCTCAACCACTTCCTCAGATCTGAAGGTTCAACAATACATCAGACAACCCTCCAAGGCCTCATTCCCACCCCTCACCTACATGGCACTCAAAGAAGAAAATAGGGGGATAGTAATGGGATATTCTGTTTTCGTGAGGTATCTCTTCTCGGGCCTTATGCCATGCAGGTCTCAGAACTAACTTACTAACATCTAAAGCTCTGGTGATCGCTGCCATCCAGAGGCATCTATGCACCTGTGTACCTGGCTGTGTGCCAGGCTGACGATGCCATATAATTTGAGGGTATATAATTTGAGACGAAAATGTATTCTCTGTTGGAAGAATATTTCTTACTATGTATTTTAGAGATAAGTGCACACAGGCCACCAAAAATGACTGTTCTTTTCAGGAAAAATAAAAAAAATAGCTCAACTAGGATACATTTTCAACAGGGCTCTGAGCTAGACTCCCAGGGTGTCTCTGCAACTGCAGTGGAAAGCTACTCTGGATGGAAGGCAGAGCCAGGGCCACCAAAAGTAAGCCTAATTGCAAGGATTTCGCTTCTTTCCATTTCCCATGGGTCCACAGTTGGCAGGTCTACCTTGAGGGCACAGGCAGAAGAAACCACTGGGGTCTGCAGGAACTATTGGATCTTGGAAGCAAGCAGGAGCTGCTCCTTGTGGGAGGGCTGTCTGTCCAGGGCTAGAGCCGCTCTGCAGTTCTAAGAGTGAAGTTCTTTAGGTGAAGGAATAAGCAATCAGCCAGGCAGAATTCAATACAAAGCAAAGCAAGGAGTAAGTTACAATGAGTCAGCAAAACAATATGGGGGGGGGGGAATGCATCACCCATCTCTACAGGGATGTCAGAAGTTCACACACAGAATATAAAGTAACTGTGTATGAGTGTCTTTCAGAAACCAAGGATCAAGACAATAAAGCAAGGAATAATGAAGGTTTTTTTTTTCTCTTTTTTAAAGATCGTGGGATTTCTAGAGATGAAAAATCTAACTGTTGGGATCAAAAGCTTCTCAGGTAATTGAAAGAGGAGATTCAATGTAGATGAAGAAAGACTTAGCAACCAGAAAAGACACCTTAAGAAATTACCTAAATAAGCCCAGAGAAGAATGTGAAATATTCCTATACACTGTGTGAATATATGTCACTGTGATTTGTTTACTAAAGAAGCTGACTGGACAATAGCTGAACAGAATAAGGTTAGGAAGGAGAGCCAAACTGAGAGTGCTAGGAGAGGAAGGGTGGAGTCAGAGGAATTTCCAGCAGACACAGAGAGAAGCAAGATGGCACCGAGACATGTGGCAAAGCATAGATTAAAAAAAAAAATGGGTCAATTTAAAATGTAAGAGTAAGTTAGTAACAAGCCTGAGCTATTGACCAAGCATTTGCAATTAATATAAGCCAGCCTTGCTATGTTTACTGAGGAGCTGCAGGTGGGATAGAAACTTCTGCCAACAGAAGAAAGGTGAATGACTCAAAAGGAAAATGAAGAGAGAGGGACTTCGGAATAACAAAGTTTAAATTCCTTACCAAAATTTTGGAGGAAAATAGGTGAAAGTAACTTTTGGATGATGGCCCCAAAATGATGAGATACAAAAAGAAATTGCACAAAAGAACCATGTGTAAACTGGAAGGACCTTTAAAAGGACCACATTCCCATGAAACTGTAAAGTCAGGAGCAAAGTCTTTAAAACACCAGAAAGCATAGGACCTACACACAGTATCACTTAGACTGATGGAAACCTCAACACTATTACACTCATCTTACAAAACACTGAGAAAATAGATTCCCAAGTAAGGGAAAAAACAACCTCCAGCCAGAAAAAAATATTCTTTGAAAATAAGAGAAAATAAATCCATAATTTTCAGACTAGACAGTATTGAGCGATTTTACCACTAGCTGACCTTCATCAAAAGTGTCTTAAATGTATCTATTAACAAAATACTCATGGAAACATTATCTGAGAAACCTAAATATTTAGTCAGCAGAGAATACCATAATATTAATTTTTACAAAAAAATGTTAATGATCAACAGAACCCTTAAGTTGATCCTCAATAAAAATGGATATCACAGTCAAATCATCACAGTGTCCTACTGTTCAATGGGTGATGCAACATGGTACTAAACACTAAACCTTTTGAGTTATGCATTTATGGTAGAAATTTTTAAATAATAGAGATAGCATATAAATTATAAACAACAGAGGCTAATAAAAACTTCAAATGACCACAGAGTTAACAACAAAAATGTAAAATATGAGAAGAGAGTATAGAAAATTGAGAAGAAACCGAAGTAAAAAGCAATAAGGTCATAACAATCTCTCAAAAAATCAATATTCATTATAAATGTTAAATGGCTAGCTGACTAGCTAAAAGATAGATGGGTAATTAATTTAAAAATTAGCTATTTAATGTCAAAAATACTCATTTAAGTTCTGAGGCAGCAATAATAGGAAGAAATACCAGTTTATATAAGAAGAGAGACTGTGAGGGCACAGGGTCTGTGTAGCCGTATTCCTAGAAGTAGAAAGGAAGAGTATCACCTTATACAAAATGACTCCACAATGAAGAGAATAGAACGGATATTCAGAATAAAGCTATGGTCATCAAACACACATGGAACACTGTCAAAATAGATAATGCAGGAGAGGAGCTTGAGAAATCCCCTACCGTGCTACAACACTTAGGCTGCCTTTCACAAACATTTTCAAAAGGACAAATGTAGTCAAAACATAAGGATCAAGTCTGTCCAAATGGACTGATACAAAACCACTGAGCCCCCAATACTGACAGATTTACACACTAGTTAACTACACAGGAAATGTTAAAAACAAAGAATAATCTCCACGCTGCCCAAAGGAACACATGAGCAAAGGAAAAGTAGTTGGGCAAGGTGATTTCCATTTGAAAACAAAACTTGCCACAACCCATACTGGGCTAGCAAGCACACCTGGACAGGGACTGTGCTGTTTTTCTCTAAGTAACTGGACATTTCCCTTAGTGGCTGTGCTCAGAGCACCATAGTCTTTTACAGTTGTCTAGTTTAAAAAGGACCATGGCAAAGGAAATGAAACAAAGGGGCCAGGGGTCACACTCACTGCTCGAAGCCATCAAGTTCCAGGTATTGGGGGCTGGTGGCACATAAACAAAAGTTTTAAGAGATGGAGGATAGAAAACATTTGCATAAAGTTTTACAAAGTGAAAGAGATCAGAGATAGAATACTGGCCTTTTGGAAAACTATCTTTGATAAGAAAAAAAAAAAGTTCCCACAGACATTCTGACAACTTGTTCTCCCAGAATATGGAAAATGTCCACAGACATTAAAGGAATGTTTGTCGAGCAGCACATAGACATGACCAGAACCTTTTAAAAACTCTTAACAGGCCCCCACAAAAAGAGAAATTACTTCAGTGAAGTTCTCTTAGAAGGCAGATCTCATCACTCTCTGGCCAATGCTTAAACAGAACTTTCTTTAAAAGAAAAAAAAATCCATAGGAGGCCTGGTAGAATGGTTCAGCAGGTGAAATGCTTGCCATGAAAGCCTGGAGACCTGAATTCAATACCTAAAACCCATGAATCTTAGGTTTCTATTGCTGAGTACCATGACTAAAAGCAACCAGACAGGAAAAGGTTTATTTCATTTTACAGATTATGTTCCATCATGAAGGGAGGTCAAGGCAAAAACTTGGAGGCAAAAATTGAAGCAGAGGCTATAGAGGAACACTGCTTATAGGCTGACACTGCCTGGCTTGTTCAGTCTGCTTTCTTACATGCTACAGGATCACCTGCCCAGGGGTGGCACCACCCATAGTGAGCTGGGCCTTCCCCTATCAATCATCAATCAAGAAAATGCCCTACAGACTTGCCCACAGGCCAATCTGATGACAATATGTTTTCATTTGAGGTTTTCTCTTCCCAAATGACCCAAGATTGTGTCAAATTTACATAAAGCTGACCAACACACACACACACACACACAAACACACCCTAACTCCATAAAGTTATCTTCTAACCTTTACATATGTGCTATGGTATATGAACATACCACCACATACAACAATAAAAATCAAACAACTCTTTAATGCATGGGCTATACAATCACAATTTAAAAATCAATATAATCAGGTGATAACAAAAATAGCACATTTTATGTTTTCCCACACAGAAACACACAAAAATAAATCTTTTTAAAAAATGTTGTTAAAAGTAATGAGATGATATGTGGAGCTAATGTGCAAATAGGTGCCTTAATAATTTAGGAAAATATGTAAACAAAAGAAATAAACAAACTAGAATTAATCCTCCCTCTCAAAAAAAAAAAAAAAAAAAAAAAAACAGAAGAAAGCACATAAGTCAAGGAGGTTGTTAAATGGATGGTAAAATATCTTAGAATCTGAAAGTTGCTTCTTGGAGGAACCAGTAAAATAGGCAAACTGTTAATCATGTTGATTAAGTAATTTCTAAAATAGCAAGGAGCAAACAAGTACTACTGCATATGCAAAATGTGACAACCACCAATACTACATGTTAGAAAAGGTACTTGATTCAGAATAGCCTTGTCTTCATTAGGGTTTCTATTACTGCAACAAAATACCATAATCATAAAGCAAGTTGGGGAGGGCAGGATTTATTTAGCTTATACTTCCACTTCACTGTTCAGCACTGAAGCAAGTCAGGACCTGAACACAAACAAGACAGCATCCTGGAGGTAGGTGCTGATGCAGAGGCCATGGAGGAGAGCTGCTTATTGGCTTGTTCCTCATGGCTTGCTCAGCCTGCTTTCTTAACCCAGGACCACCAGCCCAGCGATGGCAATACCCATCATGGGCTTGGCCCTCCCCCATCAATCACTAACTAAGGCAATGCCTTACAGTGGGATCTCACAGAGGCATTCATGGAGTCATTTCCTCAGCTGAGGCTCCTTCCTCTCTGATGACACACAAAACCAGCCAGTACAAACCTTATGCCAGAGATGACTTTCAAAGTTTGGTGCAGGGATGGATTCCTAAATGCATGTGTAGTCATTGGTCAGCCTTATCAGAATGAGGAATAAGACTGAAGAGTCAAAGACATGCTTTAACTCAATAGCTAAAAATCTTAACCACAAATGAAGGACTAAGTTCTATTTTTACAGGCAAGTCATACATTTCAACAAATATTTTATTCTAATATTGTAATATAAAGCTTCAAAAAATTAAGGTGGAGTAGCCATTTCTCAGTGAGCTTTCACACTAAATAGAAGATCAAAAGACATAGTACTGTTTCATACACAACATAGATCAAACACTCCAGACAAAGAAACAGTGGTAACTCCAGCAGAGCCCAAAGGATTTGCCAGGAGGAACTTGGGTTCATCAGAGGAATGCATATCATTTATCAATTCAGCAATAATACAATAAAAATAACCAATTGTTCAAGTTAGCCTCTTGTAAGGGATGCTGTAGCCACACCTGCTTAGGGGCTGGCTACAGGAGTGCCTGACCACGCCTATAAGGGCGTGGTCAGGGTGATGTAGGGAAAGTTTAAGAGTGAGGGATGCTTACCTGGCGACCCTGCTTTCGCTTTCATCTTCTGCTTGCTGTACTTACTGCTACCCTGCTGGCTGGCTTTTTCCTATTAAATTCCCTTGTATTTTTACCTGGCTCCGTATTGGTAATTCCCCACATTAGCCCCTCTGTTGCTGTGATAAAATACTCTGACCAAAAGTGAATTGGGGAGGAAGAGTTCATTTGACTTACAGATCACAGTCCATCATCGACAGAGCCAATGCAGGAGCTCAAGCAAGAACCTAAAGGCAGTAACCATGGAAGAACCCTACCCTGCTTTCTGGCTTGCTCCCTTTTGCGTGCTTGGCTACCTTTTCTACACAGAAAGAGATGGGTACTCTTACATCAACCATCGATCAAGAACACTCCCTACAGTCATGCCCACAGGCCAAACTGATGGAGGCAATACCTCAACTGAGATTCCCTCTTCCCAGCCATGTTTCAACTCGACAGCAACTAACCAACACAGCAATTAAAAAAAGAAGAGAAATTCCGACTGCCGTAGTAGAAAAAGAGAAAATCGTACAAAACTGTCAACATTACATCATGCAAAAATATGACCACCAGCAAATTAGAATGGGAGGGACTTTCCCAAATAAAGAAGGGGTCACTAGCATCTTCTACATTATCTGTCCTTGATGATAGAATCCATCAGAACCACTGCTTTAAAAATACTGAAAATTTTGTCTCTTATATAGATCTTAGCTGTGTGTGTGTGTGTGTGTGTGTGTGTGTGTGTGTGTGTGTGTGTGTGCGTGCACCTATATGTGGTCATAAGTATGAGTATAGGTCATGAAACTAGAAAGGGGACCCTGAAAGAAGAAAAAACAGAGATCTTTGAAAGAATCAGGGCAGGAGGTAATAGAATAGAGATGCTTGGAAAGTGGAAGGTGGGGGGTGGGGATGGAAAGGTTCCCTAGGGACAGAAATGGAGAGCAGGAGCAACCAAGACAAAGTATATATGCAAATGCCAGAGTCAATTCCATTACTTTGTATGCTGATAAAAAATAAATCAATATTTTTTGAAATGACCAAACCTCTGTCATTACCATTTCAACATTGCATTCAAAGTCCTAGATGGTGAAAGAAAAAAAAATAAACTTTAAAAATTCAAGTCCCAGCATGAATGGAGGAGGGATCATGAAGTCTCGCCCCTAGTAAGGAGCTATTGGCAGCTGACAGCTACTGGGGAGTGGCAGAGACAGTTTACTTCAGGGACATGGCCCCTTGAAGGCTGTCCATGCTCCAGTGGGTGGGCTTACACCCATGTGCAAGTGGGCAATACTAACTAGACAGAAGAGAACATGGTGTTGACAGGGTGGTGTGATGGGGCATCCTGGGAAGGCTTCAAAGAGGGAAGTGGGAGGCTGGATAGGATCAAAAATACATTGAATGTATGTGTGAAATTCTCAAAGAATATGTTAAATTCATATTAAAATGTAAACAGAGGAGACAAGAGAATGGGAAGAGAGGAAGAAACAAGTGGTCCCCCACCCCAAGTGAGCATCTCAGTGGCTCCTGCCAGCTGTCCTCCACTGTCCTTTAAAAGCCTGGGAAGTTACTATAAGTAACTGACAACCTCTAAAGTGTTCCTGTGCTGCATGTCTGGAAATAGTCTTATTCTGCTGTTATTTATGAATACTTCCCAGTGCTGTGGATGATGGTTTTCTTTTCTTCTACATGTTAATAATTTCCAACTTTTTATATGGAAAAGGCAAATTCTTCTTATACTGAGAAAACAATAGATCAAAATAAAAGGTAAGACCTTTTCACAGGTAGTCACCATCCAGACCCACAGCACCTGACTATCTCAGACGCTGATTAAAATGGGTTCTTTATACCCATAAGATAATAGACTGGAGGGGTGGTATCAGGGTTGTTTGTTCACAGAATGCACAGTATGAAAACGTCTTTGAGGAGCAAACGCTAAACTGCAACTCTGTCAAGATGTACTCACTGCTAGTTCTCTAAGACCATTGCAAACAGATGTGGTCCCATGTCTGCGGTGGCCATGTCTACAAAGCTGTTGATACAAAGGAAATACATCTCCCATCAATCACTTTTTCTGAACTGCCTTTTAAATTTATTTGGAGAGTTTTAAAGTTGACCTTGAGATTTCTGAACTCCCCAGGTAGTCTTCCATGTTGTTTCATTTCTTGGCTAGAGCTTTCGGGAGACAGTTAAAGTGGCATGCTGATAACTCTCATGGTCGGGGAGCCATGCCCTTTGCTGAAGGTGGAAGCTTTTAGCTCAGTGTCCTGTATCTGGCTCCACACCATGTTTCAGCTTTCAAACTGTTACAGATGGCTTCTGCCTTTGCACATATCCCACAATGCATCTTCATGTAGCTTATTGACATGAATATGGTTTTCCTTATTGAGCCAATAGACTTGATGCCATGGTCATGCCTGCCTTGCTGGTACATAGCTTCTATAATTGTAAACTATACTCCTTTTGACCCCAGCAGATGTTAGCATGCTGAACCTGATACCTTCAGTGTTTCAGCTTTTTACAGCTATCTAGATAATTGAAATTCATCTACTCCATTAAAGGATCTAATTTTTTTTATTTTGCAAAAATACTGGTATTGACAACCACTTTCATAATAGATATAGTTTCATCACCTCCTGTGTTCCAAAACACACATCACAGGAAGTAACACCTATCTCAGGTGTAGAAGAGACTCACAACCAAGGGAAAGAGCCAACATGAGGTCGCCTAGCACGTGCCCAGTTAGAAAAGTCTATAAGCCTACAGGGATATAAGTAGCTACCCCGCTGGTTCAATCTGAATAGCTCCTAAGTCCCAGTAAAGAGTTCATTGAATGGTAGAGAGTAACTGATTCTCTTTATTTTGTAACTTTTCTGTATCCACAAAGGTGATGGAAACATTTATTAATCTTATTTATTTGTGATTGTTTAAGCTATGAGTATCTGCCTTTATTTTTGTCATTGGCTTTTCCACACTATGTTTTTCTTCCTAATTCCCTGCACCACCCCACCTTGTGCCTGTATACCATTTCACCTTTGGATTCATCTCCAAGTGCTACCCACATGTTTGCAACTTACTACATGTGCATTTCAGGTTTGGTTATTTCACCAAAGGTTGATTTCTATAATTTTGAATTGTTTCTTTCATTTTTTCCTACAGTCTTCAAGGCTGCTGTACATTTCTTTACTGCTTATCAATGACTTTCAAGCTTTATATTTTTTATATGGGATGTGTTTTATTTTCATTTTCAGCTGTTCCTGGTAACACAGGGACTTGGTCAAATTTGTACATTGACCTTGTGCCCTGCAACCCTGTGAAACCCAGGACTAGCAGCTCCTGGTGGATCTTCTGAAGTGGTCTACACTGACAGTGCTTCTGTCTGCAAATAGCGATAACTTTCACTATGGTCTGTATTCCTCTTTCTCAGTTCCTTCCCTCCTGTTTCTCTTTTGTCTTCTTGCACCATGTGAAGCTTCTAGAACTGTTTTGCACAGGTGTGATGTGAGCACAAGTCTGTGCCTAATTCTCTACCTTGGAGGAACCCACCATTATCAATGTTTAAATGAAGCTCTGTGGCTCTGTAAAGATTATCTTGTCCATTCAAGCAGGTACTCTTTAATGCTCGTTGTCTTGCACATGTTTTGTTTTGTTTTTTTCATTTGTTAATCTGAATATAAGTTGAATTGGAAAATGATTCTTGTTGTTATTGTTTTACATTCAGATATCATCTTAATTTATAGCCCCAAACTTGAGATTCTTCTGTGTCCACTTCAATGCTTGCTAGGAATACAGACATGCACTGCTGTGAGCCACTTAAGCATTTTCTAAATGAAAATATCTTACTATTTTTCTTCTTTCATTTTTGATAAATAGCATCAGTTGGTTACCTAAGTTGAATTAGCATTCCATTCCCAGAAAGCAAAACTTGGTCACAGGTGTTGCATACTGTATACACTGCTGGACCCACTCCATTTCCTTGGACACTTTTGGTTCTATGCTGGCGAAGCCTCTCTTAGCAGTCTTCCTGTGATCTTCACTTGACTTTTGTTACACAGGAGGGCTGAATTCAGGGAAAGGAGTTGCAGCGACATTATCCTCTCTCCTGTTGTCTGAACCTGCTTAGGTAAATGTGTCTACCACTCCTTCCAGAAACAGCTGATGGAACTTACCAGAGTTGTTTGCTCCTGGAGAGAATTTCCCTATTGAGAAAGTCGTCCCCCATACCGGAAGGCTTCTAAACGGACTTGCTGCGTACATACACTCAGTTCTGTTCACATTCAGTTGCTTCCTTAACTCTCTTGTTCTGTACAAAGAGTTCATCTGTTCTATTAAAGTTTTGAGAACACTTCACAAGGTAGTGACTCACATTTTCTCATTGCATTTCGTATAAGACCCAGACGAGAACTGTTTCTGTTCTTGATATTGCTCATCCATCATTGGCTTCCTTTTTTCTTAAGCTCCATCCAGGAGATGACCAACTGTCCTGATCTTTCTAAAACATCAGTTTGCTGTCATCAATTTTCTTTATATTTCTCTTTCTTAAAATTTTTTGACACCTTTTGTGTTCACTGTCAACCTCACCTAATCTAAAGGAAGGAAGGTGGAACTGTCTGGATCAGGTTGGTCTGTGGGCAATGCCTGTGGGGAGTGGTCATGGTTAGGATAACTGAATACTGAAGACCCAGCCAGTGTGGGCAACACCATCCTCTAGGTTCAGGATCCTGAATGGACTAAGTCAGGGAAAGTGAGTTGAGCCCTAGCATGCATACATTAATTCATTGCTCTTGCTCTTAACTATGGATGCGATGTGACTGGTTCTTTCGTGCTTCTGTCAACGTGATTTGTCTGCTATGAATGACTGTAATCTGCACTTGTGAGCTCTTCCTCCCCTAAACTGGGGCATTTTATCATAGCAACAGGAAACAAAACTGAGTCATTTTTCTTCAGTTCTTTTGGCTTGTTAGAAAGCTCTCTCTCTTTTCTAGTTGCTTAAGGGTAAGCATTGATTTAAATTTTCTTTTCTAATGCAGACATTTTCATGTTATAAATTTCTGGCTGTGTCCTCCTTTGGTTGTGCCCCCACGAGATTTCTTTTAATGATTTTCATTTTCATTTAAATCAAAATATTTTCTGACACTATCTCTCTAACCCCAATGTGTTACTTGAGTACATTATTCTATTTTCAGGTATTTAGACATTTTCCAGATCTTTTTTTTCCTGTTCCATTACTGGTTTCTAAATTAATACTATTTTGGCCAGAAAGTGACTTGTATAGACTTTAATCTCAGTATCTGTGGGGTCATTTAGAAGCCTAGAATGTAGGTGTGATGAATGCCCTGCCTGTGCACATAAACACAAACTGTCGTGAGGTGGTCTGTGGTTGTCCCTCTGGCCAGGGTGGAGGGCAAACTCCTATTTGTTTTCCAAAGCTGAAAATACTCCCACCTTCTTGCTGTTACCCAAGGTGCTGCTGAAGCCCCCAGCGACACCCGCCACTCTGGTTGCACCCTCCTTCTCTCTGTCCACGATCGTCCTGTGTGGCTCTTGTTTGGAATTATTCTGTCCTTTTGGACACACTTTCTGTGTATTTTTATTTATGCAATTCCCTCTTCATCTCCAAATTCTCACTTGCCTATTAGCTAGCCACCTCCAGGTACTCTAGACTCATGCTAAAGCAGGTATCTTCTCCTCACTTTAACTTTCACCAAGTTCATGTCATCATACTAAAAGCAAGAATCTGAATAAACATCACATATTTGTGCTAAAAAATCTGAAATCTTCTGCCTATCAACAGGGAGTTAAACTTCACATTTTAATCTCCCTTTTATAGTTTGTTTTCCATGCTTGCTCCCCTATATTATGATCCTTCTTTCTCTTTTTATACCTAATTTTGTGTTGAATAATTATGCAGGTTTTTTTGTTTTGTATTTGTCTTTTGATGGGGGCATTAAACCACCAATATAGCTACAGTGGGCTCTTCTGGTGCTTTTTTATTTGTTCATATGGATTTTTTCTTTTTTGCCTCTTATTGAAAATAACTTTTTTCCCTCATATAATATATCCAGATTACTCCCTCAACTCCTTCCAGCTCCTCCCCACCTCTCCTCTCATCCAGATCTACCCCCTTTCTGTCTCTAATTAGAAAACAAACAGGCTTCTAAGGGATAATAATATATCATAATATTATTATAAGATAAAACAAAACCTAACACATTGGAACAGGACAATACAAACAAACAGAAGGAAAAGAGCCCAAGAAAAGGCATAAGAAACTAATATAGATGCAGAGAACCCACTCATTCACACACTCAGGAATCCCACAAAAACACAAAACTAGAAACCATAATGTATATGCAAAGAACCTGTTGGGTAAAAAGGAGATAGATAGATGATAGATAAAATAAAATTAAAATAAATAAAAAATTTTAACTCTGACATGGCATTATGAGACAAGGAACCTCCAAAGATATGGTTGAGTTTGTTTTCTGTTGGCGTCTACTGCTGGGCATTCAACTGGCCTTCAAGAGTAGTTTGTTTCCCCAGTGAGACTCTCTTGGAGAAAACTAAATTTTCACTTGCAAGTACTTATTAGTTGGAGAAGCTTCTGGGTTTAGTGTACAGGCAGGCGTCCACTTCTCTTTTCAGCTCTAGGACCCTTTCTGGTACGGAGCCATGCTTGCTGGCTCTGTGATGCTGCCTGAGTCTGTGAGTTCATATGAGCTTTGATCCTGTTGATTCAGAGGGCCTTGTTCCCTCAGTGTCCTCCTCTCTGACTCTTGCAGTCTTTCTGCCTCTTTCTCCAAAGGATTCCCTGAGCCCTGATGGGAGAGATTTGATAGTGACATCCTGTTAGGGCTGAGTCTTCCAAGGTCTCTCACTCTCTGCATATTGTCTGGGTGTGGGTCTCTGTATTCTTCCCCTCTGCTGCAGGAGGAAGCTTCTCTGATGATGGCTGAACAAGGCACTGATCGTATTTGTCTTTCTGGGTCTGGATTACATCACTCAGGGAGACATTTTTTTCTAGTTCCAACCATTTACTTGCTTATCTGGCAGACTTGGCTGGTGGGTTCCCAGAGAATACCTCGTGGAGGAGGCGGGGATAACAGGATAACTAGGGAGGAAGGTTGGAGCAGGAGATCTGTGTGTTCCACTGGAGATGAGGGCAGAGAGAGCTGGGAGCTGGAGCAGGTGGTCTGTGGCAGAACTGAGGATGAGACTGGGGAATTTGATTTGGAGGAGAGGGGAAAAGGTAAAGGTCTGCAGTTAACCTACATGCTTCCAAGACTAAGGTGGACTTTGGGTTTCCAGGAAATGTCTTGATGTTGTTTGTTTGTTTGTTTGTTGAGATAGATGTAGCCTTGGCTAGACTGGAGTTTGCTATTCAGACCAGGTTGACCTTGAACTCACAAAGATTCACATGCCTCTGTCTCCCCAGTGCTGGGGTTGAAGGTGTGTGCCACTTGACTTTTGTTTTTGATTTTTTTTGTAAAAACAGGGTCTCACTATGTATCCTTGACTGGCTGGATTGAATATGTATTATGAATCTATTATTATTATTATTATTATTATTATTATTATTATTATTATTATGTCTGTAATTATTTTGCTATCTTGTCTTCACAATTCCAACTGCCTGCTCTACACTCCCCCTTGAGTGTGTGTGTGTGTGTGTGTGTATATTGTAATAAAATGTACACCTTTATATAAATAAATAGATCATACATGAAGATGCCAGGTCTATCTTTAAGACTACAGAATTTACTCTCAGATGTTACCGTGTGTCATATAATAGATGGTGGGAAGGCATTCTGATTTCACACTTCCTGATCCTCCTCCAAATCCCTGTGGCTATGCTAGCACTCATGGCGCATTTTACAAATGTTGTCGGACTGTACAAGCATGCTCTGTCACTATTCACTGCTCTTTCCACCACCGTTTATCCTCAGAGCTGTTGAGAGGGAGAACAGTGCAACCTTTGTCATCTCTATCACTTTCTTCTCGTCTAAAGGAGGAAAATTCTTCTCTGATGGTGCATTATTTCTTCCTGATAAGCTTCCTTGTAATTTCTCAAGCCAATGATCTCCAGGAGTGAATTCTCTTCAGTTCTATCAGTTCTAGTTTGTTTGGGACGATATTTCACCTCAAGTTCTGCTAGCTTTTGATTGGCTTAAGTTGTGGATGGAGATTTTTTTTTTTTATCTCAGCCCTTTAAACATATCACTTTGTTGTGACAATAAAACTCGTGAGATGTTCACCTTGGTTCCTGTCTGGGTAATGTGTCTTTTCCCTACCTTTAGGATTTGCTTTTAGTCTTTGCCTTACACGTTTAACTCTGACTTGTTGAGTGCTCCATTTCTGCTTGTTTTCAGCTCTGCTCTTTTCAGTTGAGTTGGCTGAACTTCTTGAGTCTGCAGTTTGACAACGCTGTTTATTTTTGTATCACCTTTGATCATTATCTCTCCAAATGCTTTTCCTGCCATGTGTTCTTCTAGGACTTCAATCACACATATGTTAACCATCTGATGTTATCTCACAGCTCTGAGGATGCAGGCTCCATTTTTCCACTTGTATTTTCTCTAAAATAAAATTTCAAAAGTTTCTACTGTTCAGTCTTTAAACTCTTTCCTGGCCTGGGCTTCATCACTTCTCCTCGTGAGCCCATCAAAGTCCCTTTCCATCTTGGATGTTACATTCTTCTTAATGTTTCCATGACTTTAATTCCATATCTCTGATGAAATCCTACACCTCCTCCCTCCTTCGGGTCATTATTATGCTAATCAGCGTTGCAGTGAGAGTTGCAGTGTGCAGGTCTCTCTCTAGTCTGCTGATTATCTTGTCTCTTGATGGATGAATTCCTTGCTTGGTTTGCACTTCTTATAATGCTGTTAACAAATGCTAGCCCTCATAAGTCGGACAGCAGAAAACCACATGCATTGGGCTTCCTTCTGGGGAGCATCACGGCCCTTCTTGTGTCAGGCTGTCAGCATGGGAGGCAGGATCAGTATATTCAGGAGTTAACCTGGTCTTGGCTCCTATTGTCATCTTTGCCTGCACAAGCATCAAATTCACTTAACAGTGACTTTTCCACAGAGCTTTGAGTTCTGGGGTATCTTTCAGTATATGTGCCCCACTTCTGGCCATCCTATATTCCTATACCATAGAAGGTGTGCACTTTGCACCTTTCCTGTATTACCTAGTGGTCTAGCTTCAGTCTTAGGGAACTTTGTAACGAGTTGTGACTTTGGGGGTTTCTGGCAGCACAATCAGAGCTTGTGGCTTTTGCATTTCACTTACAAGGAGGAATATAGCTTAGAGCTTCTCACTCACTCCAGTGACCAAACTATAAGCATTCCTATGCGTATCCACTGTAATTAACTATCAATGCTGATGTTCACAAATATTCTGAAGCCTGACTTCCTCGTTCTGAGTCCTTGTTATAGATTATTTCTTAACAGAGGAAGTTAAAAATAAAATAATAACACTATGCAATCCGAACTACTCCAAATGTCTCATGTTTCATGGAAGGGTTCTAAGGTAAGTATGGTCTCATAATTTGAAATTGAGAAAACATAAACTCAAGTCAGATTTCTTAAAAAAAAAATCTCGTTTGGTAATTGCAGGAGAAAACAGGATCCATATGACATACTCCAAGTCACCCCCATACAAAAAATTAAACAAAACACACCAGACTAGAAACAGCAAAACAGAATAACAAGAAAATACAAATCAAAGTGCCAAAAAACAAACAAAAAATATAAAGCACAAAATACACTAAGTTTCACTCAAAAGACAGACACTGTGCTTTTAAACAACTTGAGTGTAAAACACAAAGAAAAGAAAATTAAACTAATTGGTGAGCAGAGCAGTGGCAACAGTAGTGACAGAATGGTTCATTCCATGCTTCCCTAGGGGGTCCTTCCTCACCTGGGTAGCAACCCAACCTTCTGGTGAGACATAACATTTTCTTTAACTCCTATTCTCTTAGCTTTTCCCAGCATGGAGACCAGATCTAACAGTGGGGGATGCCATGTACATATCTCAGCTCTTTTATATGGTGCCCTCACTGTGGTTTGTGTGTGAAATGACCTCAAGGGGCTCAGGTGTTCACCTCCATGACAGAATGTATTCCTCCCTGCCCCCAAAACTGTGACCCTGAATTCACACCCTTTTTACCCCTAAGCTGCTTCTTCTCAGGCAATTATGTCACAGCATCAGAAAAGCAATGAATAAACCAGGCTTCACTGAGCAGAGATGCCCTTCCTGGTCACATTCAACACTGTACTTCTTACAGAGTGTGATGGGGGTTGGGGGGGGGAGTGTCAGAGCCTCACGACCTGTGCTTTGCCTTTTGACATGGTCTGTGCCCATTACCTTCTCTGAATATGGGCTTCTTTACAGAGTCCTCACAGTGGCACACTGCTGGAAATTTTCAGACTGTCTTCAGTTGGATCTTATCCTTCAGGTTTTAACCACTGTGTTTAAGAATTGCCCTTGTGCTTCTTTCTTGTTTCTTTAGATGGCCTCACCACAGAGGCAGCTCATTTTTTCATTACACCCCTTCCTGGTTTTCTGTGGTTACTTATTTATTTACACCTGTTAAATTTTATTAAAACTTGCTTTACCCCAAAGGGTGACGAGGTCCTGTGTAAAGCCTTTCCTGGGCATCTCTGGGATCAAAGGAATCTGAGCAGAATGCTCTTCGTTGAACACCCGAGTTTTTCTTTTCTTCTGCATCTGTCTCTCTCATCGCTGAAGTTGGGGTGGCATAACCAGTCTGGGGAGTATACATTTGTGTTCCCAACACAAGGTTAGTAGACTCAGGTTTTCTCATCTCAGGCTAATAGCTAATACCATATAGTTTGGCTTTTACACAAACCTCCAGTTTCCCTCAAGGCACTGTTTATTTTGTTTGTCTTTCCCAGACTGCAAGTGAATTAATGATCTCTTCCCACTGCTCCATGCTCTTAGTCTCAGTTATTTTATTTCTGAATAGTATCCTGACATGCTGCCACATTCCAGGAACTCACATACTCCATGGAGGAAGAGGACTGATGGAGAGATGAATCCTATGCATCCTGCAGCTCCTGGCCAGGAGAATGGTGCTGACCACTGACACGTTCTTGCCTGCCTGCCTCCTACCCTGAATCAGCTGCTGAGGGCTGGGAATGAAGACATCTTGGATTACTTCTAGTTCGGCCCAACCATCTTTAGGGACAATCTCTTTATTAGCCACTTAGTTATTATCATAGCCTTTGCTTTCCACAGCTATGATTCTATGTCTTTGCATCCTAGACCCACTGGCTTGTGGAAAGATACTAGGCCTCATGATGCTCCTCAGCTTCCCAGCATGAACACCTGCTTTCCTAGAGGAGCTGTAGAGCCTTCAGAGTGGGGAGACAGTGTAAAATCTCAGGACATTTACCAAGTATGAGCTCTCAGGGCTGTCTATGGCTGAAGAGGGCCTAAATCTAGTACCTACTGTCCCATCTAGGCTCCCCATTGACTCCTACAATGGTCCAGCCTCACTTAATTGTCTATGGTTTCTTACATGCTGTATCTACTGCTTGGCTTAGCATTCTATTCCTCCTCCTGCCCTGAGACAGCACTGTAGGTCTTTCCCCAGGGTGCCCCATCATTTGTAACTAACTCACATGATTGTGAATTAATGTTTTCCATCTCCCTACTAGACTGCACAGCCCAGCTCTCATGGGGCTATGCCTGCAGCCTTCCTTGTAGATGGTTTGCCTGGTAAGTGAAGGAAAGGAGACCAGCATCAATCGTGACTTCCCATATTTGAGATGGCCAAGACTGCTTCTAGCTCTGTGTAGAAGAGTAATCGTGTATGAATCCAGTTTCCCTAAACAATGAAACCCTGTGTAGTGTGTCAAACTTTAGATGGCTTTCCAAGCTCAGTCAAGTTGAACTCTCATGACCCGAGCCCCTGAACCTGCAGTTAACTCTTAGCCAGCATAAGTGAGGGAGATGTGATATTAATCCAAGCCTTAGAGTTCCTCACCCAGCACTCCATCCATAGTAACTCTATCAAGGCAACCAATAGCACAGTTACTCAGACTGCTTGCTAGGCATGCACCACTTGAGTTCATGGTATATAACCTTCTACTGTCCCTCAAATGTCAATGCATGAGTGAACAGCACTTAGAGAATAATATTACATGAAAACCACTATCCAGCCAAGAAAAGAAAGTCTTAGCTCACTGGCACTGTTTAAAATGAGAGCTTAAGACTCACTTTTCCTGATCCCTGGAAATTCTAATTATGTTTCTTTGATTAATGTGAAAGAAATCAATAAAATATATCTGATTCTAAGGCTACTAAATTCTGAATAGAAAAAATGTATAGCCAAGTTGATCAATATGGTATGTCAATCATGTAGTATATTTATAATGATATGTTTTGTATTATGTGTATGTAAAAAGTATACATGGTCATAATCATGTATATTTGTATATATAAATTATAATGAAAATTAAATATGATAAGCAAAATCATCCACCCACAAAATATAATTGTATTAACAGCAACATATATGATAATTTGCAGATAATTATTTTATTAAAGGTGTAATTTCTAGCTTTTTATGGAAAAATTGAAGTGATAATTTTAAATTTTAACTGATTTGGAGATTACCTCAACCTTTCACCTCTTCTTGCCCCCTTCTCAAATGCTTTGTGAGGCAATTAATAAGACATAAACAACCCTTTGCATGTATGTTCATCAGGCATTTGATTCATTCTTTTCAGAGGTGAATGATTTCTGAGAATTCTGAAACTTATCAAAAAGTCAAATTTTAGTGATGCAACTTAGAACTCCCATCTCAAGCAGATGCATCCTGATTGTTAGTCACCTCGGGAGACAGGTCACATTTCTCCCCAAGACAAGCCAAGCTTCGAGTGTTGTCTTCATTGGTGAAGAAAAAAAAAAAAAGAAAAGAAAAAAAAAAAAAGCCAGGTAAGATAAAAAAAAAAAAAAAGTGAAGATTTGACCAATGGTGAGCAAGGTTGGAATGAAAGGTTGCTAGAACATTATTTGCAATAAGCACCATTTCATCCTTTAAGGATCACTCGTCCCCAACTCAGAAGGTAAAATTAACAAATGCTGTTTGAATATTGTGTAAGAGGTGTGCTGCATCACCTGACAAGTCGTCAGTTTCCCAGTGAACATTAGGACATCCATTAGGATGTCTGTGTGGCCTTCTGCCACACATGCAAAAGAAGAACGTTACCCAAAGGATCTATATCCTTTGGATAACTTATAAAAGTAACGGGTAACGGGTATCTTATAAAAGTAAACCTGCAGGCGATCTAGGCAACTTCACACATGCACCAAGAAATATCATTCTTCTAAGAGTCATTGAAAGTCATGGTGCCCTCCTATAGTACGATATGTGTTATCAAATTATATTCCATGACCATTAATGCAAATAGAAACATGAACATCGTGGAGTTCGATGTTATAAACATGTGTACACTTGATGCTTGGTCAGAGCTCAATCAGCAATGCACAATGACAAGGACTGAAGGCACTTTTCAGTGGAGAATCATAAAAGCCTACAGGACTTGTTGCCTTGTTCTTCCTGAGTTATTGCTAAACAAGAGTCCTTACAAATTGGGATAAATATGCATCCAAACAGAGAATAAAGTAAATGTATCCCCTGTCCCAGCGTTGGTATCCACAGGAACAGCTCCTTATTACTAAATTTTAGAGACACATATTGAGATAAGCTTGGGAGGTAGGAAATTACAGGGAGAAAATGTAATTCTGCAGTCATAAAATATTCCATAATGGAAGGGGCCGCAAGACAATTTTGGCACCGGCAACATTTGCTTTTGTAATATGATCATATGTTAAGGTGATTTTAAAAAATCAATTTAAAAATTCATAAGATGATTTTATTCTCCCATTACAATACAGGTTTATTATGCAATATTTCAACCAGAGATTGTTGGGGGGGTTATTTTACAGGACAAATGTTCTCTTGGGTCACTTGATTCCAACAATAGAACAAAACCCATCTTCCAAATGTTTTATAATCCATCTCCACCATCACCCCCATTGATACTGCAAAATTCACAAAAGCTATGTATGTACCTGTGCCCTGATGACTCAAAAGCATCCTCACATGCAGCACCCCAGACAAGCAACACTGTTAACAAGTGACAGAGTCTTGCCCATATTATCCTATACTAATCCCTCCACTATCTCCTTGTCTTCAAAATTGACCCTATTGCTGAAGAATGATAGCAGATAAATGACCCAACTCTAATTTTTAAAGATTCACACTGTGCAATACATTATAAGAGAATTTGCTAAGAGAATTGTGTCATGAAAATGGCACTTTGTTTTCAAGCTGACTCATGACTAACACAGGCAGGCACGAAAGTCATCATTACTGTTATTTGGGGACTGACCTGGCACTGGTTGAGCTGCTAATACCACGGTGGGGAGAGGCCTGGAGGCAGGAGCTGGCCTAGACAGAGACGGAGTTACTTGGCTTGCCAGAAAATGAGGTTTTTCATGACTGTGGAAGAGTCCTGATTCCTCAGGATATATCCATGTTGAATCCAGAGCAAAGGAATTATTTAAAAAGATCTGTTCAAAATAAAGGCAAACAAAACATTTAAAACCAAAACACTTGGTGGAAGATACAGGTGCAGGCTATTGTTCACTGGTCAAATGGTGGGCGTTATACTACTGGGCTATGCCATAAAAATGTGGATCTAAAACTTAGAGAGGTTGCTATAGGAAACCAGGGAAAGACCTCTAGCTGAGATCGGGCTAATCTTCAACTATCCACCCAGCCAGTTAGTTCAGTGCAGCAGCCAGGTGACAAACTGAAGAATCAGCCAATGAGACCACAGCTTTGTGTGGTAGAAAAAGTTAATATGTCACTCCATCTTTCATATTCAAGTAAGTAAAAGATATTCAGGAAACTTAAGTTCATAAACCATCAGAAAGGAGAAAAAACTAACTAGGAATCATGAAAAAAAAGACTCCTTTTCAAAATGTAAAACTTGCATTCTATAATATTTAAGAGTGGATTTTGATCAGTGGTTATAGATTTTAAAGCTGAAAACAATTCTGATTCAGAAATTGTTTTTTCAACAGAACCCAAGCATTTGAGTTATGACAAAATTATCACTATCTGCTGATGTCTCTGAAAAGGTCAGTCTGGCTGTGAAATGAGCCTTCTCTGTACTCAAATGGTCAATCTATTACAATTGGAAAATGCTTTCTGTTAACATGGTGATACCCAGCAACGTATCAATTAAAAATTCACTTATCCAATTAAATCGCTTGCACTATTACCTTGTAATTAGGAATCCTCTTATCTATCCAGCTTTTCCCAACAGGAGGTGGCAGAGCAGAAGGACAGACATGGGGGAAAAGGGGCACCAACTCCACAGCAGAGGACGGAGATAGTCCTATGGATGGAGAATGACCACCGAACAGCCACTGGACCCAAAATTTCAAGAGAGAGAGAGAAGAAACATTAGCCTGTTTTGTATCAAAATATGCTGGAGTAACTGCTATGATAAGGGAGTTTAAGAGTAGAAATTTGATGAGAAAACTATATCATTTCCGATCAAGAAAAACCTTGAACATTTATAAATGGCAGTGAGACTTGTGAAAGTTTCATAGATGGAACATCATAAAATTATCAATTCAGTATCTGTCAATATTGGGGAGGACCTTCTAAGATAAGACAATAAGAGACACAAGGAAATGGGACTTCTACAGCCCAATGGTTACACTGGCTTTATAAACTAAGTAGGTCAGGGAGCAAAGCCAACAGTCAGGAATCTTAGAAAGGAATTGGTGGTGGGGGGGTGAGGGACATGGGAGAAAACAAATAGGGCAGGGAGAAAGAAACCAGAAACCTTTCTATACATGCAGGAAACTAACTCAATAAAAAATAAATTAGAAAAAGAAATGAGTTTCCGGCCTGAGCTGATGGGAAGGGCAAAGGCTGGCTTTGAGACTATTTCTTTTGAATTCCCAGCCTCTCTTCATGGAAAGCACAGAGCTGTGTCTCTGGCATTCCCTTCAGTGTGACAGTTTGTATCCACCTCACCTACCATTTTGAATCTGTCTAAAGGAGCTAAGATTGTAACTTTCTCAAGGGTGATTAATACAAACAGATTCTAGAACCAAGGAAATGTAAGGACTGTTTGACTGAAGATCTCAGACAGCCACCACCGGGAAGGGACAGACACTGAGTACAGGTCACCCACTAAAATCCCCTAGGCTGCACCCCAGTAAGGTGGGGGGTGGGGTGGTAAAACACTCGGAGGCCACTGTTTCAAAGGCACAATGTTTTCTTGTTTTGCTATATGTAAAACATATGTATGGCTTTCTGATTCTGCCTACCCTTCTTTAGATAGTGAATAGCAGAAAATAGTCAAAAGACAAATGCTAAGTCTTTCCAGATTTTTCTTTTTTAATTTATGGGGAGGGAGGGGGAGATGCAAGGCTTTTGGGGGGGAGGGCAGTTTTTGACATTATGTACCTCTAGTGGTAACACTCTGAAATGACAGCCCTCCTAAACATGGCAAAATTTACCAGAGCTTATCCAATAAAGTCAAATACAATGTGCATCACACATCAAGACAGGATGCCCTGTACAGCATGTATCATTATCATTAAGTCTAAGGAACAGCTTAGGGGAGGTTTCATGAAATCTTCTAGAAAACCTCATAAGGTGGTACCGGGCTAGAATTAATTAAAAGGAGTATTGTGACAGAACGCTTATTTGAATATGCTAATAAGGTCAGTCTCGGAATGAAATATATGCTATTCCTGTATTCAAACTCAATTGCACAGATAGTGAACAAAGACTTTGGCCAAAGTCAGGTGAGGTTGCACCACCGCACCATCACTCGAAGGTATAGTCACTTTCCTTTGCTGTTCTAGGTTCTGCATGCCAAACTCTCCTAAAGTGGGATCCGGTTTAAGAGAATTCAAATGGCAGGAGAGGAAAGCCTCCCCACAAAACGCTCTCAAGGCAGGATTTCCAGGCTGCCTTCCGTGGCTGGAATTCTCTTAAGCACTGCCCTGAATCTATGTGAAGGAGTAGGGGGGACCAGATCAGAATCAGAAGTAGCTATTGATCCGCAGCTCGCTTTCAAGTCTGGCGGAGACTGTAAAAGTATTAACTTCGAGGCGATGGCAGCCACGGTAGTTGGTTACCGCGCTGTGCTTGGCGACGGCGACTTCAGCACCGCGCTCTGGACAGCGCTCGGCGCCTGGGGAAAGTTGGGTTCAGGCTGTCTGGCTCCAGTCACGGATGCCAGCACCAGAGCCAGAGGGAGGAAAAAAAATCTCAAAAAAAACTGCCAATGCAAAGCCGGACGTCGAAGCATGAACTTTCTTGCCAATATATGACTGCGGAGCTGCGTCCTGATGGTGTGGGGAACCGAGAACCACCCGGGAAGGGAGGAGTGCCAACGCAAGGGCCAGGGCCGCCCTGGGGAAGGAGGGAACCCGAAATCCTGAGCTTGAGTGGGATCGGGGCCGGGGCCGTTACCTGTCCGTGGAGCAGGGGATAATGGTGCACCGCGAGGTCTGGCGCAGAGGGCAGCGGCAGCAGGGGTAGCAGGGGCTCGCTCGGGGCTGGCCAGCCCGGCAGCCGCGCGAGTAGCGGGGCGGCGGCGGGCTGCGCCGAAGCCAGCAGCACCGGCGGGGGCGCGACCCCGGCGCCGAGCCGGAGCAGCCCGGCGGAGCCGGGGACCATCCAAACCCAGGGCGGTGGCGGAGGGTCTGCATTCATCGGCCACGGAGAGGCTGCCGCCGCCGGGACTGCTGGAGCTGCTGCAGCTGCCGCCGCCGCCGCTGGAGCCTGGCGCCGCCAGCATCCTACACCCCCGCGCGGGCGGCGGCGGGGGCGGCGGGCGCCCAAGGTGCGGGCGGCGGCGGGCGCGGGCTTCGGAGCGAACTCACTTGGTTGCTCGGCGCGGCTGCTCGCTCCTCCCCTGCCCCGCACGAGAGTCCCTCCTCCTGCCTGCGCCCTCCCTGTCTGCGCCGCCCCCGGGCCCTAAGGGCCCCCAGTCCCCGCCCCCAGCACCGGACCCCCGAGGCGGGGACACCGCGCTGCACTGAGGGGCGCGCCCAACCCGGCTGGCTGATTCCTCTACTGCAGTCCCCAGCCCACTCCGTTGTCGCTGCTGGTAGCCTATGGTTCTAGCTGACGGTGCGCACAGCGGGGCCAAGGGATCCAGGCTCCTCGCTGCGATCCTAAGGGCGAACTGAAGCCGAGGTGGAGGCTCCAGAGCCAGGAAGGTCCCGCCACACGCGGAGCTAGAGACGCCGCGCGATCTACCTGGTTTAAAGTGAGTCTAAGGCGCAGTGCCCAGAGGGAATATTAGACTGAAGACGTTGACGCCAGGTGGGCCCGGGACCCTTCTAGACACGGATCAATTTCTCTCTTAGATAAATACGGAAAATATTTTCCTAGGTCCGTCCCTAAAGAGTCACTCTGCCCTGAAACCCGAATTTTTGGTTGTGAGCCTAGCCTTTAACGGCTGAGCCATCCCTCCAGCCCATGAAACCCGAATTTTTAAGACTGAATCTAACGTCCTTCCCCGTGATATCTGCTGCCTTCAGCGCCCTCCTCTGCCTCTGCTTTCACCCTGAGACCCCCAATCTCTCCCCTCGCTCTGGTGTAATACACAAGACAAGTAGTCATGGGATAATGTAGTCTTTGATCCCTCCTGACACAGGACTGAGTTCCTTCAAGCCTCGCCACAAGCTTCTCTGCCTCTGCAAGCAGAAGTCAAGAAACATCTCGCTCCATTCCGAGCTCCCTCTCAGCCGGTGTCTGTGGAAGGAGCCTGGCTCTGGGCTGGTCACACTCAATATCCGCCAGGCGGCGCTGGTTCCAGCCCCCGTGCTGACCTAGCTTGCGCAGAGGACTGGGAGGACTGGTTGCATGCCAGGTCTCCTCCTTGAGATTCTCTGACTTTAGTTGTCAACAGGACACAGATTTCCACGTGCTAATGAATCCTAAACCCTAGGCATCCAGTCGTTAGATCCAGTCCTGCTTAGAAGCACTTGACCAAACTTCAAGTACCAGGAAGGATTCCTGCGGATAAGAGCCCGCCTATGAAGCCTGCCTGACCTGGGTGGAGTGCAGCACACCCAGCTACATCCAAAGAACACACCTAAGTCAGGCACATACTCATCATTCCCCGCCTCTTTAGCAGCCCCTCCTGGTAGAAACAGAAACACCCAAGTGCTTCCGATCAGTTTCTGGGGTTGTTTCCTCATCCTCTTGGTTTGCCTAACTTCTTCCTGGCCTGGAATGATTTCTTTTAGATCTCAGCATATGCTGATTTGCATAGCTGGCACATCACTACTTTTCTCCACCCAAACCACTTACAATTAGCGAGTTTCTCCCTTTCTTTGATGCCAAAGTACTGACAAGATTATTTCCCACGTACAGCCCCAAGGCTTTGTAGATGAGAGCACTGGTATCATCCACTGGAGCCTGCACTCATGTGTCTCTTTATGTACACAGGTGATGTCATGTGGCCATTTTGGTCTCTGGGCTCACAGTCAAACTGAGGTGTGGGTCCAGTTGCTGGGCAGACTAATGTCTCTCCCCCAACTGTACTTAGAGAAGCAGAACAGCATTTGTTCACCCCTTGCTAGTGTGACCTGGGGAAACAGAAGAACTCTAGTGGCCCTATGTGGGTTGTTTGTATTCTCACCAAAGGAAAGCTTTGTACTGTGGCACCTCTAGCTCCTAGAATGAAGAAAAGGAGTCAACCCAAATCTGTGTCTATTCCATAGTCTAGGGGAATTCCATACCCCTCTTCACACAATGCTTACCCTAGCCAACTTGACTAAATTTGAGTCCCTCTCTGGGCTGTTGGTACTAAAAAGGCAGAGACACCATGGGCATGCTGTGACTCTAAAAGAGAAAGCAGCCTCAAAGAGCTTCCAAATGGTCACACACTTTCACTGTCACCTGTCACACGCTCAACTCCACAGAAGCATCTCCGTGCTTTGAGGCATGTTTCTGCACCATGCTCTGTGCTGAATTCTGAGTAAAATAAAAAAAAAAAAAGACAACTCCCACTAATTAATTGCTGTGAGGAGGCTCAAGAGAGCTTGAAACCTCCTTCAGATTTTTGTTTCAATGGCTCCAGCCCAGGCTTGCCTCAGCCCCCATATAATCCAGGAACAGCTTTATACCCCTGAGAATGTGAGAAGATGTCCTCTTGGGCACCCTGGCTTCCTGGTTAAGAGGGCTCTCTTAAGAAGGTTACCTATGTGTCGTGAGGACAGCTTAAGGGACAGACATAGAAACTGCAAAGGTGGTGCAGGAGAACGCCACCATCAAGCCAGGCACCATTCGCTGAGGGTCAGAAATCAGGAGACCAGCCCTCTTTGAGCTGAAGCTGCCCATCTAGGAGATGGGTGCAGTGAATATGTCTACTTACTGGTCAGCAATTTAAGGGGTTCTACCTACATGGGACAGAAATTGGCACCCCATTAAATGCATACCATTCAACTCCCTACAAAAGTCAGTGGGAAGTTCACTTCATAAAGGGTTTTGTGCAGCCATCCTAAATACCACAAGTCAGAAAGGACTGCCAAAATCGGTCCTTTATATTAGGCAAAACCAACAAATAATTCCAGCTAAGGTGAGACAGAATACTATGTAAGCAGACTATGCGCAGAAGGAAGAAAACAGGCTAATTATCCTCAGATGCTAATGAGTTCTGAGTTGTATATCATCTTTCAGGAAGAATAAATAGGGGAATTTAGGGGGAGGTCAGTGGAATGAGATTTTTGCAACCTGGAGAAGGTGTTCTTTTAAAGTTTATTTTGTTTTACTAAGTAAGATTGAAATGAATTTAAAAAGAATAGGAAAATGCAAATGTTCCTTTGCAGGCCTGCAGAGTTAAAAATAACTGTCAGGGGAAGCTGGGGGTGGTCCAGGGCCCAGGCTTCCCTTAACAGTTCCCTGCCCACCCTCCAAGCTGTCTCTCCAAGGGATCCTATCAGGTCCTTCCCCTCTGGAAACTCATTGTAGTGGATGAAAGCCAAGCAAGCAACTTACCTCCTTGGGTGTTGGCAGATGCTGGAAGGCATTGGGTTGACAGTTTGACACCTGAATCCCTGAAGCATGTGGAGTAGCATGTGAGAATTCTCCCCAGCTTTGTCCTTTCAGAGTCATCTCTGAGGGCTCCTGGGACACCTAGAAGATCTGTCTTTGTCACTCTTGGAAACTTCAAGCTAGAGTTCAGGAGCAAGGTCCTGGATGGAGCTAGAATTGAGAGTGACAGCTGTCAGTACTTGTGGATGTCACAGAAGCCCTCTGATGCACAGATCCAGTATGATGGAGAGAGGGCAGCAGTTTTGGGGTTCAGTGGTGGTGTGTGCTGCTCCCTGACACAGAGGGAAACAAGATACACCCTGTACAGGCCAGGCTGTGTTTGGAAAGGAGGTGTCATTGTTGTTGTTTTATATGTGTGTCATGACGTACAGATATCTTGAAAATAGAAAAACAAACAAACAAAAAATAGAGTCAACAAACTCAGGGAAAAACAGTGCTAACATTTGATAACCTTTCCCTAAAATAGTGATTTCCTGTTTTATTTTATTTTATTTTTTATTTGAATTAGAAACAAGATTGTTTTACATGTCAATCCTAGTTCCCCCTCCTTCCCCTCCTCCCCGACTATCTCCCCCAACTAATACCCTACCTGTCACATATCCTTTCTGCTCCCCAGGGAGGGTGAGGCCTTCCATAGGGGGTGGCGAAAGCCAGTAGGATTTGCTGAAGGAGGCAGAGGCAGGAGGATCAGAAGTTCAAGGCCAGCCTGTTTTTTATATTTTTAAACAGGGTTTTCCTGTTTTTTATATTTTTAAAAATTATGTTTAGCATGCACACACACACACACACACACACACACACACACACGTGTGTGTGTGTGTGTGTGTGTGTGTGTGTGTGTCATGGATGCATGCAGGTGTCAGAGGACAACTTGCAGGAGTTGGAGTTGGTTTTCTCCTATCATGTCAATTCAGAGAATTGAGCTCTGGTTGCCAGGCTTGGTGGCAAATTGGATACCTAGTCATGTCCCTGGCCCAATAACAGTCTATTAGCATCTTTCTATGTACCATGTAAAAACAGACAGATATACAGTGCATATGTAGTTTGTTGTATCTTGTCATGTTGCATTTTTATTTGATTGCATTTCTAATAAAAACTTATTAGCTCAGTTTCTACTATGCATGATTCTAAGTCTTATTTGCACACAGCACAGTAGTCTGTGAGCTTTGTGCATTACCACAAAGTCTGCAGGATTTTGTCCATTAACATCGAGCACACCTCAGTGAGGACTGGGTACCATAGTTAAGACTGCATACATCTAGCAAAGAGAACAGAGCCACAAACACCACAGATCTCTACTTACAACACCTCTTGCTTTTCAGGCTGCTGTGTCTGCACAGGCCTTCTCTCCAGGCAGACCTGCCCTCTGCTAGCCTGTAGGGTCCCTGCCTAGAGTGGTAGATGGAGAGACCTGACTCTCGAAAGTCCTGAGACGTTACATACAGGCTGTGGAATGCATACCTCCCCCTTGCCCTGAACACACACACAAAATAAATAAAAGTTTTTTATTACAAAACTGAGGCAAAGATAAATCTTTAGTATGACCCAGCCCCTAGAGCTGGTCCTTTTCAGGACTGGAATTTAGATCCAGAGACCCAGATCCTCAGGAAAGGATGCCCAAGGCTCTGGAACACCTTAGGGTGATAGAAATATCTTGGAACTGAAGGTCACATTATTTCTTGATCTCTTCTCTTTGGGAGAGTCCCAGCCAAGAAGACACTCTCCCTGAGTCTGTTCTCAGAGCAGTGTGTATTCCAGAGAGACATCACCTCTGAATTAGCCACCATAATCCTTCAATCCACATTCTCAACTCTTTATAGTGCATTATATGTCATCAGACATGAATGAGTGTGGTATCTGCACCACTGATTGTCTTAATGTTTTTCACTGGATAAAGCCATCTTGCAAGGGGAATAAAACACAGGAAAGTCAGTGTTTTTCTTCCCTGAGCACTAAATGGTTCTGTGCGTTCAGCAACTTCTATTATTTAGCCCTTTTCTCTGACTCTTCCAACTCATTAGTAAATACATTAATATCGTCCCCCTCAGCACCAGCTCCTGGAGCACCCGGCTTCCAACCTTTCCCCATGGTCAGAATTACACATGGCAAGAATTTCCACTACTGAAGGAGCTATATATCCAGACATGAAGTGATGGTCTTGAGTAGTGAGACTTTCATAAAGAGCTTGTTGAGACAGCTAAGCTATCAGAGCAGTTTGGTGTCTTCTAGGAATTCAGAGAGAACCTGGATGATGACCAGAGGCAGACTCTCTCCATGATGCTGTCTCAGAATGTTTTCAAATGGTTGGGTAATGCTTTATGGCTCACCTCTGAGAACTTCAGCAAGATAGAGGGACCTGCTTCTGTGGGGCTCTCTCCATCCTCCCTTCCTCCATCCTCCCCCTAACCTTCCTGTTCCAGAACCAGGTCCCTGATATGGAGGTATCTCAAGTGTCTCTCTAGGTAAGAGACCTCATCAGTCATTGATTGTCACATTTACCACAATGTATGAGGATCATATTCTGGGCCCTGCTTTGCTGTGAGCTGCCAGGTGATTATGGGCAAGTTCTGTGACCTCTGTAGACTCAGTTTCCCCAGATGGAAGCAGGTCTCTAGTGCAAGGGAAATGAAGACTGTTTACAGGAGTTCTTACCAGGTGTTGAGCTTCACGAAATCTGGGGGTGGATGGGAAGACAGCATTTCATTTTGATAGTCTCCTTGTCCAACAGCATAGCCCAGCTCTGTGGCTCCTTTGCTCATGTCTTTGCCCTCAGCCTGGTTTTGACTCCTGGAATGCAGGATCCCAGAGACTGTTGTGGGCACCACTCACAAACACACAAAATTTTCTGAACCCCATTTCAAAATAAAACATGTCAGGCACCCACATGACTTGAGAGGTGTCAGGGGGCAGACCTGACAGTGGCCGAAGAGTAGTATCTTCCTGTACTCCTGACCACATCAAGCCCACACAGAATCTCTGTCCCTGCCCACATAAACACTGGCAGTCCTACCACAAGCTTGGAACCCATGGCCAGGTAGGTGGCTGGTTAATCACAGCTAGCTCTGAGGCCCTCAAGAGGGGCCAGTTTTCCACAAATGAGGGGAATGAACTAATTGATTAACTAAACGTATCTTCTGAAGAAGGGAGGGTCCCCAAAGAGGAGGGAGCAGGGCATGCTGAGACAGAGGTCCCTCATTTCTAAAGAGAAGTTCCTTTCTCACAGGTGCACAAAGATCTACAGTGCAGATCTGGGACCCTTCTTGGACTCAGGGTCTCCTGCATGCCACTTTGTGCCTGGCTTAGGGACAGGAAGAACCACACAGGGGCTGCAGTCACTCTCACCCTACAGAGGCCTGCAAGAGCTCTGGGGCCTTCCTCTCTTCACTCACCTGTGCAACTACTTTGTAAGGTGGGCCTGGGCATCTGGTGCCTCTCCAGTGTCAGGGTCAGGGTTCTATCCACCACCATCATTTTTCAACAAGGCAAAGAGCAAGTACAGATGAATAGGCTGACTTGGGAAATAAAGAGCATGGCCCCAGGAAAGGACCCAGCCACCACAGCCAGTCAGAGTGCTGAGAGGCAGTCAGTGGACGGCAGCCTCACAGCAGAGGCTTCTATCCTCCTTCCCCTCTCTTAAGCCACTCCACATTCATCAGAGATGAATGTGACCTTGAGCTCCTCCTGAAAAAGTGACAGTTTCGCCCAGTCAGCAAATCTGGTGACAGTGGAGCAGGTGCTCCTGGGAGCCCCAGAGTTACCATAGCTCCTCAACAGACCTCTGAGCTAAGCACAGAAAAACCAACAGAGAAAGACTCTCCAGACCACCCAGAAGTAGCCTTCTACACCACCCAGGGGCAATGGGGTTTTTTGAGTTTTAGTACCAAAGCAAGCCCAGGGTCAGCCACAATGTCTAATTCACCTAGGACCATCACTGGCTTCTCCCACCATGTGATGACAGGTCATGGGGAGGTCAAGAGAGTTGGCCAAGGTCTGGAGCTGGACAGAGATCTGGGACTGTCTTGCTTTGATATGAAGAGTTCCCCCTGAGTTGAAGGCTTGGTTACAGATGTGATAGGATCCCAAAAGTATTAAGGTCACCAGTGGGTTAATCTACTAATGGTTCACACTGAGTGAACTAGGGGGAGGAAGATACAGCCTGCCAAACTACTGCTGGATGGAGTCTATGGAGAGTGGTGACACTCTGGGTGCTTCTGGAAAGTCTTTCGAGTTCCCTGTTCCCCCTCATTTCAGTGTACAGCCACTACCCCAGACCCACAGGTCAGAGTGCCTGCTCCTCACTTGACCACCTCAGGACAAGGGGCTGCCTCAGGACAAGGAGAGGGTTAAGACATGTTTAAAATGTATTTTATGTGCATTGATGTGAAGGTGTCGGATCCCCTGGAACTGGAATGACAGACAGTTGTGAGCTACCAAGTGGGTGCTAGGAATTGAACTTGGGTCCTCTGGAAGAACAGTCAGTGCTCTTAACACTGAGCTATTTCACCAGCTCTGAGGGATAAGGCTTTATCCAAGGCATTTTCTCCAGCATTTGTCCCCAGGTCCACTTCTCCAGGTGTTTAAGACTCAACCTGGCCACTCCATACCCTTTTTTTGGATGAACTGTCACCCTCCACATTCCAGGATGCAGATACCTGCTACAGGGACAGTAGTTTATCTGTGTGATGACTCTGAAGATCCGTTCAGATGAAGGCTGGGGACAAGTCCTCTGGACTGGGAACTGTGCTGAGATGTTTGGTGTGATAGCCTGGGTGCTCCTGGGCCCCTTACTGAAGGGGGTGTCTTAGTGACTCTATGTCTTACCAACAACCCTCCTTGTCTAACAGCATAGCCCCAAATAAAAACGAATAGTTAAGTTGAACTATAGTTAAGTTGTTTTATGGGGACTGTCATTGGCTCATGGAGAACTGACCAAAGCCCTTATTTTCTTGTGGGAGTCAAGAGTGAATGGATGTCTAAGAGAATCCCAGGTAGAGTTGGGGGTCCCCAGAAGTGACAATGTCCTATCCCAGAGGACCACCTGAAGCCTGGCACTCAGTCCAGAGAACCCTGGGGGAACCCACCCATGGTACCCTAATGTCTCTTGGGAAGCCTGCTCACTCGGCCCTGAGAGTCCTTTCGGAACATGTCTAATTGTCCCTAAAATGCTGTGGAAAACCCACCCCCTCGGCCCTCTAGCTCAGGGGGAGAGAGCCTCTTGCCAAAGAATCAGCCCAGATTACCCACAGAGGCCCCAGACAGGAGCCTACCATGGGACAGAAAAAACTCCGGAAGATGCAGCCTAAATCTAGTCCCCAAGGAGCTGCCACACAGATACATCAGAGGTGTGCCTCAAAACAAAGCATGAAGGGAGGAGGCCTTATGACCAAGATATGAGGGAAACATTGAGATTAAGGTACCAAATCCCCTAAAGACAGCTAATATGGAAATTATAGGGCACTGGATATGAAATCTGTGTGCAGGATACATTTAAATAAAATTTGAATGTGTTACAGGGCTCTGCCATGGCTGTTTTAAAATATTTTAAACCGGCTTCATAAACTTGAGGCTGAAAATGAAAAATTATTTTAAAAATTTCTAGGTGAATTTGTAAATTAATTTAATAAGCCTTTCACGAATGGAAGTGAGCTTAATTTAAGACACAATGTGTGTGTGTGTATTAAAAACAAACAAGGGAGCTGGGGAGAGTGCTCAGCAGGTAAAGTTTCTGTTGTGCAAGCATGGAGACCCAAGTTCAGATCCCTAGGATTCACAGCAAAGCTAGGCACGGTGGCATGCATATGTAACCCCAGTTCTGGGGAGGTGGAGATGGGCAGATCCTGGAGGCCCACAGGCCAGTCATTCCAGCTGAAACTGGTTCAGTGAGAGAGTCTGTCTCAGAAAAGGAGGTGGAAAATGGTAGAGGAAGACAGTGTTGACCTCTGGCCTATATGTACACACAGATACCACACACACACACACACACACACACACACACACACACACACACACACACATTACCAAGTAAAAAGATAAGACAAAATTAGGAAATATATTGACTTAAATCAGATCAGATAAAAATTATGAAAATGTATGAAACCTGTCATTATATTTAATTAATATATGCTAATAAAATCATGAGTAAATAAAGAGCTCAAACTAAGTTGAAGAGCTGAGGGACTCGAAGAGGGATAGGAAGTATTTACCCAGAATTCCCTCCTTCCCAGGGAGCTCTTATAATCTTGGAAGTGAGGGTGAGAGATTCGGAGGATAAAGCAAGCATCATGAGCATGCAGCCAGGGAGAGCTCCAGAATAATGAGTGATGGAGGAGAGAGCAGGAGACAGTGGTCAGTATGTGGATGGAATGTGGATGCCTCTCCAGACACAGGTGTGTGAAAACTTGGTCCCTTGCTCTAGTGCTATTTCCTTGGGAGGTTACAGAACCTTTAGGAGGTGGGGCCCTATAGTAAGAAGTGAGTCCCTGGGGATGGGCTTAGAGGTTTGGGGCCTGGCTGCTATCTGCTTTCTGTTTCCTGTTCCTCCAAGTGTGGGAGGTGAGGAGTCCCAGCAGCACACGCCTACCATCACAGAGATGCCAGCTGCTGGGCCTTCCCTCCAAACTGTGAGCCAAAATAAGCCCTTGCTTCCTCATGTTCTCTTTGTCCTGTATTTGGCCAAAGCAACAGAAAAGTACTAAAAGAAGTAAGGGACAAATAAAGGTGTGGGGAAGTAACAGATCCCAGAATCCAGTCAAAGTGAGTTTCAGAGGGAGGAAGGAGAGACAGAGAGCGCCCCCAGGAGGAAGGTCAGAAATGTTGGCGCAAAGAGGGAGCAGGGAAAGAATGCCAGTCACCGTATCCAGCCCTGTGAAGCAGCAATAAGGAAGAAACTTATAACTTTGTAGGGTTAAAAATTAAGCTAAAACCAAAGCACTTGACCAAAATAGCATGTAAATTTGGAGGGAAAGTAAAGATACTTATTAAAATTTAACTTTGCCAAATTAAATATTCATGTTGGGATTTCTACAGTGGATGCTAAAAGAATAAAAATAGGATTTGGCAAGTTTTTTTAAATCAATATATGAAAGTTATTTGCATTTCCATAATGTATGCAATAAATGGAGGACATAATTTTAAAATATGTAGTATTTACAATAGCCACAAAAAGGATGAGATCCATGAGAGTAAACTAGCAAAAAAATTGTGTAATTTCATCATGGAGAAAATTGTATAACTTTATTGAGACATTTAAAAAGCACTTAGAAATGGAGAAATGGACTGCTTTTATGGATAGAAATGTAATGTATTAAATTTACCAATTCTTTCCAAATATATGCAGAATTTTAATGCAATCAAAATAATCAAGAGATTGTTTTTAATAGACCATGATAAGTTAATTATCAAATATATTCTGCAAGGGCAAAGGGCAAGAATAGCTGAGACAGGACTATCCTGCTGAAAGAGAACACTTTCAAGAAACAGAGCAAGCCTTGGTGGATGACAGGGCATGGGGGCTCATGCCTATGATTCCAGCCCTTGGGAAGCAGAGGCGAGACTATTGTAAGATCAAGGCCAGCTTGGGCTAAAGAGTATGACATCACTCCAAATGAAGACAAACACACACACACACACACACACACACACACACACACACACACACACCTTCAAATAATTAAAAATAACAAAAAAGAATCTTAAAATAGTATTGAATAAAAGTATAAAAGAACATGAAAACAGAACAAATCTTGAACCCTTCCCTCATTCAATATGTATCAGAGAACTAAAAGTAACAGATAAAATTATTAAGCCTTTGGGTAGATAAAAATTTTATAAGGCATAGAAAGCAAAGTATTTTAAAAGAACAATGAGAATTTGGTACCCATCAATACTGTATTTGAAATGTTACCCTTCAGGAAACATCACTCTGAATTTGAAAAAGAAATTTTTAGCCTACAAAAAAGTTCATAACGCACACACCATACAAAGATCCACAATCTATAGAATGCCCGACATATAAAAAGAATGTTTGCACATCAACAACAAGCAGCTAACAGCCCAATAGGAGAAGAATAGACTTGATATTTCATAAAATATATCAACAGACAACTGTAGTCTCTCTGGAGACTCCAGCTACAGTCTAGAGTCTCCATTCCAAGCCCAAGTTCAACCCCTGGTCTGCTGATCCCAGGCACCAAGACAGCCTAGTGCTGGTGACCTCTGCATTTGTTTAGCTGCCCCTGACAGCAGCAAGATTCACCAGGTAGGTTGACTTCAGGGCCTGCATGGTTGCTATGGGCCCCCGTGTGCTCAGAATCTGTGACACTGGTGAGGCCAGGATAGAGCTCTGGCCACATCCTGGCTTTTTAGTGGTACAGAGAGATCCTGCTTGGAAGGGCTTTGGCTCAGGCACTTGAGCTGAGGAGATGTGGCCCCACTGCTCCATAACTATATCTAAACATTGCCAGATGTCTTTTTAAGAGGACCACCCCACACTGCAAACAGTGTCAGTAGAGCAGAGGTTCCTCAGTGACCCTGCCAGCACCTTGGGATCCAGACTTTTTGGGTCATGCTGGTGTCCTTGTGTCCAGATGCTGTCACGTGCCTCCATCACTCCACCTGTAGCTCAATATCTCCCCAGCCATACATCACCTGGAGCTTAGCAAACAGATCGCCAAGTAAACTGGTCTCCAGTTTTTAACAGTCTGGCCCTTTGTGTTTGCACTGAAGCAGGTGTCTCCCATCTCCGTGACCGTCTGTCTGTCTTTGCTATCCATTTCACCCAGGAGGGCTTTACATGGTAAGGGTAACCTCCTACCTCAGACAAACCACAAACTCTGACAGACTCAATTGTGGCTTGGAGGACTTTCTCCATCTCAAAGAATGCTAAGTGGCATTCTTGCAACTATAAAAGTATTGGCTGATGAAGTTTCAAGTTTATTTTTGTGTGGTGCTGAAGTTCCAACTCAGGGCATCATGCATGCTATCTAAACACCTCCCCCACCACACACTGCTGAGATCCATGCCCAGCCCTTCAGGACGTTCAATGGAGAATTTCTTATTGAGCTCTCAACAAAGCCACTCATGTAGTTACCCTCCAGCGTGACCTTTGTTCTGGATCCATGAGCCACACTGCAAGAGTAATACCACTTGTGTTTTCAAGGGCAAGATGCTCTAAGATCACATGGCTCCCCTGGCTGCTGCTGCAGCTGCTGTCCAGTGGGAGGGGCCTGGCTCAGAAAAGCTAAATGAAAGATGCCAGCACCACCACAGCTCTGCAAATGCTAGCGAGGGGCGTGTAGAAAGGTGGAGGGTAACATAGGAAGCCTGCATGCCTCATGGCACCAGCAATGACCTGGCCAGCACAGAACCAACCTCAAAGATGTGTGGCTGCTGTGAAGGTGACTGAAGCTATCCCTGGCAGACAAGGACAAGTTACCTTGATACATGTGGTCCTTCACCCCAGACTCTCCTAATCGATTCAGTTGTGGAAACAGGACCATGAAAATATAAGGGAGATAATGGAGAGAGGTGAGGGTGGTCCCCATGAGTGCAGATACAGCCTGGGGGTCACAAAGCAGAAAGTGAGTTTGCAGGAAGCTCTGGGCCTCTGCTTGGTTCCCGGAGGCCATATTCCTTCCTCTGTTCCTTCCACACAGCTTTACACAGAGATGCTCTTAATGTTCCTTAATGCATGGTAGTTATCGTCTGTGTGATGGAGTCAGGAGATGAGACCTCTGGTGGGAGTCCTAAGGGTGGACCCCTGGGGTAGGATCAGTCCCTTCACTGTAGGAAGAGAGGAGTACTTTTTTTCTACTTTGGATGGAGAAAAAAGTAGGCAGCCATCTTCAAGGCAGGAAGGAAGTTCTCATCAGAAGTGTGGGAAATGGAAGCCGCCTGTTTAAGCTATGTGTAATTGGTGGCATTGTGATATATTTTGTTTATTGTCCAGGACTGAGAAACACAAACTGCTTCCACAGAATGGGGCTTTCCCCTAGAAGGAACCACTGCACCATGAGGAAACCAGAAAACTCAAAGAAACAGCAAGCAGAGGGTGAGCTAGAGGAGGTGGCACAGCCTCACAGTCTAACAAGGAAGAGGAGAATAGCCTTTGCAACATAGGGACAGGGCTGACCTAGATGTCCCCTGTGTCACCCTCCAACCCAGGGTCATTTGAGATATCCCAGAGGGTAATGTCCCACCAGTTCACTGGCATGCCTGCCCTCCCTGACCAGGAGGACATAAGGTTGTTTCCTCTTTCCCTGCAAAGCATTGCACTTGTCACATGCTTCCTCTGTCACCATTAATGTTCCACATCCTCCCAAGTCCAGTCCAGAAGTCAAGTCCTGTGCACCCGAGCTTTCCACACAATGCAGAACACTCTCCTCAACAAAGCAAGGGCACTGATGACCATGACATCACAGAAACCAGAGATCTTCATTTCCCCATCGCCACATGGTACTGGAATCGCACCCCAGCTAGAGAGCAAAGATAACAACTCCATGTTATCCGTGTGGCCTCTGTGAGCGGCAATGAGCAAGTCAGGTGAGCAGACAGCACCTCATACATTGCTCTAAAATGAAAGAAATGGGAAGGTTCCAGATAGTTACACACAATCCTTCAAAAAGATAAAGAGCATAAAATGGCCCTGATTTTCTTTTGTTTTTTGTTTTGTTTTGTTTTGGCAATTGACCAGTTTATTTGGGAAAACCTTTAGCAAACCTAAGATGATGACACTGAAACTATAACATGGATATCCAGATGGGGGTACTTCAGAAGCAGAAGTTGCCCCCTTGGGCTTCAAGTATGAGGAGAGGGTGTTCTCAGTCTTCCAGGCCCACCCACCCTGCCACAGAGCCAGATCCAAGTAAAACATGTGCTCGCTCTGCGGTGAGGAGGGAGTCCTCCTCCGTGCCAAGGACAGACTTCTCCTGAGGCACTAATTACCATCAGCCCCCACGCAGCTCCATCACTCCACACTGCCAGGGAGGCTGCTGTGAGGAGCTCTGCACCAAAGGACAGTTGGTACGTGGACCAGGAGAAGTTATTTAGAATATTGTCTGGGGGTGGAGGTAGGATGGGAGTGACACTGGAAAGCATTGTGTGTACCTGTTTTCTGCATCATTCTGTAGCCACTCTGTGTGGTCACTGAACAGTTCCATCTCAGCAGAGCATACACAAGCTTGCCTGCAGTGGAGCAAGGGCTTTGGCCCCTCATTGCAAGTGGGAGAGCCCACTGTGCTTTCTTTTTCTCCTTCCGTCTTTCCACAGAGAAAATGTCAGGCCATGCCTCCTTCACCTTCATTCATTTTATTTCAAGAAAAGAAAACTGGGGGTATGTGCTCAGAAGTGGGACTTCTGCATCATATGGCCATCCTATTTTTAATTTTCGAGAAGCGGTCACCCTGTCCTCCACAGTAGCTGTACTGTCTTACATTCCACCTAAAGTTCAGAGTCCCAATTTCTGTACATCCTTCCACTTTTTGTCAGTTTCTGTTTAGTTTTGTAGCATCCATTGTCACGAATGCGACACCAGTCCTTATGGTTTTGATTCCAATTCCTATTATTAGTAACATCAAGCTTCCTTTAAGTGTGTGTTGATCATTGACCTTTTATTATGTGTCTTCTCTCTCTCTCTCTCTCTCTCTCTCTCTCTCTCTCTCTCTCTCTCTCTGTGTGTGTGTGTGTGTGTGTGTGTGTGAGTGTCCTTGTGTCTGCATGTCCCTGTGTGTGAGTGTGGGTGGAGGTTAGAGGATAGTATCTAACGTGTGTGAGTCCTTGCTTTTGACCTGGTCAAGGATAGGCAGGACGTCTTGTCTGTTGCCATATATGCCTGACTGAGCTTCCAGGAAGCCTATCCCTGCCTCCCATTTCACAACAGATTGTGCTGGGGTCCTAGCTAAAGCCTCATACGTGCCCAGCAAGTGCTTTACCCACTGAGTCATCGCTCCAGCCCTTGTACGCCTTCTTTAGAAAATGTCTTTTGCCTATTTTCAAACATGGTTATCTGTCCTGTATCTGGTGGGTAGGAGTTCTCTATATCTCCTGAAATTCACCTCTCACAAAATACAGGATCTGAGGTGTCTCTCATACTCAGAGGCTTGTGTTCTTCCTCTCCTGGGCATTTCCTCTGGTGCAGTTGTTTCATGTTACTATGGTCCAGTTTGTCTGTGCTCACTGGGTTTGCTCCCTCCATCTCTTTGAACATTCTTTGCTCCTCTGTGCTATTGTGCTGCTATCAGTGAAGCAGAGGAGATCTGTGTTAGTTGGCTTTCTGTGGCTGTGATAAACACTATGACCAAAAGCAACTTGGGAAGGAAAGAATTCATTTGGCTTATATGTCCCTTTTATAGTCCATCACTGAGGGAAGTCAGGACAGGAACTCAAGCAAGAACCATGGAGGAAGTTACTTATTGACTCCCTTCCCTGGATTGGTCATGTACCACTCTTATACTGCCCAAGCCCACTTGCACAAGGATGGCATCGCCCATGGCAGTCTGGGCCCTCTTACATCAATTAACAATTTAAAAAATGACCTACAGACACGGCCACAGGCCTATCTGATTAAAACAATTCTCTTATTGATATTTCTTCCACCTAGGTATGTCTATGTTTGAGGTAAGTTGGCAAAAACCATGAAAAGCTCCAAGACATATCAGGCCTTGTGAACAATGTGGTTTTAGTCAAGGTTCCAGGTAAAATTCTAATTCATCTGCTTTGTCCTCTGGAAAATAGAGTGGACACCCAACATTACCTTCAGTGTTTGATGACTACCTTAGAGTTCTCCCAAAGAATAGAACTGATTGTATGTGTGAAATAGAACTGATTGTGTGTGTGTAGTGTGTGTGTGTGTGTGTGTGTGTGTGTGTGAATTTATTAGAATAGCTTACACAGTGGTATCTGGGTAATCCAACAATGACTCTGAAAGGCTGAGAACATAACAGTTCTTCAGTTCACAACAACAGATGTCTCCATAGTCTGAAACTGCTGCAGAAGGATAGAAGATTCCTGGAGAACTGCTGGTCTTTGGAGCACATGGGAAGGCCAAGAATCTGGGCTCTGGTGTCAGCAAAGGATAGCAGGGCCAACATCACCACGAAATAAATATATTTACCAGCAAGATGTGCAGACAGGCAAGCATCACAACTGCTCCCTCAGAAAAATGCACCACCCACTCAGGAGGTTCTTCTCCCCTGCTAATCCTTCCCAGAAATGTCCTCACCTCCTGTCCTCCAGACTTGTCCCTGGGGTGATTCCAGATCCTCAAGTTGACATTCAAGGTTACAATGACACAGGCTGACCTAGGGCAACACCCACCCCACATCCAGGAATCCTTTGCACCCTGCTTTTGAAAGCTATGTTCTGGCCCCAGCTCCATGGATGTGGTGCAGAATGCATACAGCCTGGGGAAGAGAGATTCCTACTCTGTCCCAGACTCCCTCACAGGTTCTTCAGTGCTTTGCTGTCCTGTACTTTTGCTGCCTGATGTTGGCTGTTTCAAGATTGCCACCTTCCCAGTTGCACCTTTCTGAAAGAGATCCTCTGCTGGGTGGCTTCTCTGTTCTGTTCACATTGGCAGTTGCTTCTGGGAGCATCCCAGAGACTATCACATGAGACAGCACCACAGAAGAGACAGGGACTGTGAACTCACTGTTCCCACAACACACTGCCAACAGTTTGGAGAAATGATTAGCATTTTGTCTATTGAAATTGTGAGACAGAATTTACTGGAAGGAACATGGTTTTGGTTTTCCCTTTCATTGGTTTAGTCTTAAGAAAACAGCTTGCTAAGTAAACTTCATTTAAACATCCAATGTGCAATAAAATGTACCCATTTAAAATGTTTTGACAAAGGCCAGCACCAGGGTACCTCGGTAGTAAGGTTGTAGACATCCCCACCTCCCCTGAGAGAGCCTTGAACACTATCCCATCCTAATGTTGCGAAGCTGATGGGGGCTTTAATCTGCTTTGGCCAGTCACTAAAGGCGTTGAGAGACTTTTCATGTGCTTGCCTACTCCCTCACCAAGTGTTGTTTCAAATATGTTGCTGAGCTTTTAATATTAAAATTTGAAATCACTTGCACTGAGATTTGATTTGCATGGGATAAAATGCATTTATTTAAAATATGTAGTTTGAGTTTGTCGTGTAATACTTTATTGAAGTGCCTATCCAAATATTTTTACCATTTTTATTAGATTATTTATCTTCTCAAGTTATATGAGTCATTCGTATATTATGGATACAGTTTCAAGATTCAGCCACTTTTCTTTAACAAGTGCTCCTAAGATTGTTGCAAACTTGTAGTTAATTTTAAGAATTCTGAATTTGACAGTTCTTTACAGTTTTCTCACTGCTTTCCTAGAGTGACAGATTTCTGGAGGCCGTGGACATTTGCTACTATTCCTTGTGACTGTTCATCTCCCCTGGTACCTGCATATTACATCCAGTCTCTGTGGCACACCTGCCTGTCCCTGTGCAAACAGCATGTTGTGTTGTTTAGTTTATTCTACATCTTAAGATCAGATGGAATGCTCACATGAAAACTACAAGCACCTGGAAAAGATAATAATAATAATAACAATAATAATAACAATAATAATAATAATAATAATAATAATAATAATAATCCAACATAAAGGAGAGCACTGGAGAATTCACAAATCCATTCAGAAGGGACCCCAAAACTTCAAGGTCACATCCAAGTTAAGTCCCCTTTGGAGCAGTGCCAAAGCTGAGGTGCCCTTTACTGTTTGTAGCTGGCCACAATTTCAAGGTAGACACAGCGGTCCTGTCAAGGGAAATTTCTGCTCAGATATAAGCCATGATTTTACCCCTATCATTTCAATATGGTGAAGTAAATTGATTGATTTTTAATGTAAACCATTCTTGTATTCTGGGAACAATCACCTCTTGATACTAATATATTATTCTTTATAGGAAACATGCATAATTAAAATGCCACAACCGACCTTCAGCAGCTGCACCTTGGCTACAGAAATTCACAGCAGTATGCTTCAATCTCCACCCTCCATTGTGCCTGTTACTGTCACCTGCTTTCCTCTGGTGCACGTTATAAATGCCACCATACATTGTTTTTCAAAATTGCATTTTCTTATGTCTTTGGAGAATGCCCCCGTGCAAAGCCAGGGCCTTGCCCTCATCTGACTGGTTGGAACCCAAATGTCCCCAGCACTGTTTACTGCCTGAGCTCTTGGGAGGGTGTAGTTTGCAGCCATGAGGAAGGTGTTCCCTGCAAATGTTATGAAGTTCTATGTTACACAATTCAATATACTAGCCAGGCAAATACGCATTGGGGGCCATGGTCCTACCTGGGGTTTTCTCCCACAGCTTCCTCCTTCTGCTGTGCAGGTGCAGCTTCACAAAGGAGAGGAGGGAAGTCACAATGAGCAGAGAATATCACTGTGGAAAATCTGGAATGGTTTTTCTTAACTTTGGGTCTATTGTGGAAGATTGCTCACTGTCTACTCAACAGCAAGTCCCTTGACTCAATTCTTTCTGTCAAACATCTTGCCTTCCCAGCAAACTGAATTGTGTTTCTCTCTGTTTTATGAGTTGGATCCCTAGTTTGTGAGGTTACTGCATATGAAAAGGAGGTTCTCAAAGAGGATATAAAGGTTTCACACACAGCAGAAGGGTGGGGCCCTAACCCAGTTTGATGGGTGCCATCACTGGCAGACATTAGGGTGCACTCATCAGGTAGACATCTGCAAGCCTGTGGGGGAGGTAAGCGCTTTGAACTTGGACTTTCAGAACTTTGAGACAGTTACTGCACATTCTTTAAGCTGCTTGGGATGATATTTGCTTATGACAGCACAATCAGATCAACACATACCCAGAGGGTATTCGGAGAGGCTGCATTTGTGGAGCATGCTGTCTTGGTCCATCTTACGCTGCTACAGCATTATAATAAAGATAAGGAAGCATGCAAAGAATGGAGTTTCATTTGGCTCACAGATGAGGGCTGAAGTCCATGTTCATGCCACTAGCATGTGCTAAGGCTTTGGTGGACATTTTCTTGCAGCACCATAACTTAACAAGGGACCTCACAAGTCCTGGTAAACCAAATATGCTAGAGACATCTTTGATAAAACAGAGACACTACCTCTATAACCCATTAACTCATTGATCCATATGTCTATCAGCTCTGGAATGGATAAACCGATTCTCAGGGGTAGAGCTTTCCTGATCCCTTAGAGTCATCCCTGTCCACACAGCTGTAGTAGGAACTGCTCTTCCAACATGTGAGCTTTGAGGGGCATATTCGAACCACAGCACAGAGCCATGCCCTCCTCAGAATAGCATAGTCTTATCCAGAGGTACCCTTGCCATGGATGTGTGTCACTACAGCCAACAAGGCATGAGATGTGAGGCTGAACAGTCAGTGAGTTCATTAAGAGCTTTGTATGTGAGAAGCAGAGAGACGAGGGGTAGCTGTTAACATCTGGGTAACATCTAGATGATCATGTATGAACTTATCCTGCCAGGAAGGACTATGCCTGGGGATGGTGGCAGAAAGAAAGAAGGAGAGAGCCACATGCCCCTGGGTTGTGTGCCAAATCCAGGGCCACCCTGACACTTGACACTATGGTTATGGCAGACCCCTTCTTAGTACCACATCATTCTTTTTATCTAAATGTGTGCTACCAAGCATGCCACTATTCTGTAGTTACAATAATATTATGCACTTTGTAACATACATATGTATTTATACATCATGATTTTCCGTGTCATTAAACATTTCTTATAAATATGACTCCTCAAAGTCACATAATGTATGAGTTTTCCATCATCCTGTGGTGAGGACTTAGGGCTCCCAGCTTTGAAAATGCACTTGGCATGGAAGAGCTGTTGAGAGACCTTTGTCTTCCCTTAAGATTACATCAGGACCAGTGGAGCAGGCCCTTCTGCCTCCTGCTGCATGTGCCTGGTGGGAAGCACAGGAGTGAGGCAAGCTCCTCTACCACAGAAGGACACCATTTTAAAAATCCTTCAGATCTATGTGATAACAAGTGATGCCTGTTTCCCTGCTGAGGTTTGGTTTATAGGGAGACAGGCTGGAGGGCTGGACCCAGCCTCGTGCATGTTGGACAAGCAGTCTACCACTGAGAAGCAACCCCAACCCGGTTCATTTCATTAAAATCTCCCTTAGCTTGCTCTACAGACATGCATATCCTACCGTGATCCCCTGCTGACTGTCCTGTGACACAGTGCCTTTTCCAGACATCAGCCCTTCCTACATCATTTCCTTTCTGCATCCTCATCCTTAAAAGCTGAAATCAAATTCCTTCTTCTAGGAAGAGAATCTTATTACCCATGGACTTGCCAGTCCCCTACCCCATAACCACACTCTCATAGCTCACTGTACATCTTCATTATATTAAGTCATGTTATTGAGTCCTTGACAAACAGATACTCAGACACTCAGGAAACTTTGATGTTTGCAGGCTTGTGGCAGGACATGATTAGGAGGTCCTCGGGTGAGGATCCTGTTCTACATTCTAACATGACAAATTGGTACCAAATGGGGAGACACCTTATTCAGGACTGAGGTAGAAATCCGGATCAAGCGGAAAACAAACAAAAAGCCAAAAACAAACCTCCTATGAGCAGTGTGTGCCACTGGTTCCTGTCAAGGTTAGTCTAGTGGTCAGCATGTCAGTGTCACTAAAGCAAAGTCACTGTGAGCACAGTCAAGGGACACTCAGATACATGGGCATGAAGTCCCTTCTTCACTGTTTCACCATGGTCCATTCTGGGGACATCAGAGTCTCCCACAGTCAACCAGCCTTCATCCACGGGGGTGCTCAGTCGTGTTTAAAGAGTGGAGTGAACACTGTCTGAAAACCCCCACTTCTGAAGCTTTGCCTGTGTTTTCCAAGTCTTCACCCATGAACCCAGGTCTATAGAAATTGTGTTTTGTTTTGTTTTTTTAAGCTTTATCTATGGGGAGACACTCATTTTTGCTCATCCTTCCCCCATCCCTTTGATTCACAGCAAAATGAAACCCATGCAGCCCTTTCCTGATCCTAAGATGCGTTTCCAAGTATTATCCAGCTACTAGGAAAGAAAAGCACAGCCCGGATGCTGTAACTGAGGTCATTCATAAGAAGCAAGCTACTGAAGGTCAGCAGTGCAAGTCCATCTTTCTCATTCTGATGGACTCGTCTTCATGCTTTCCTTTGGCATTGAGCAGCTAAAGGAGATCCATTTCTAATGACCAGCTATTTCATTTTCAAGAGTAATGGAGATCCTGAAATACCTGGATGAAATCTTTTTTAACAATCTCTACAGAAATGAATTTCTCTACGACTGGAATAATGGAAGGTCAGTACATTGTTTGTTTCCAGGGGTTTTGCTTACTTCCATCCCATCATTGCTGCTGCTGGGTGGCTCATCACTGTCTGAATGCACGACTTCATCTCCCCAATGCTGGTCATTACAGCTCCGTGCGGCCAAGCCACAACCAGTAGCGGAGCTGCCTCCCACCAAGAAACCAGCTCCATCCAGAAAGAAGAATCACATTTACCCTTCTCCTCCTCAGAACAAGGTTCTTTCACTCCCTGGGAGCCCACCTTGTTCCAGGAAGGCACCACGCTCAGCTCATTTCTTAGGAAAAGGTAGGTAAACCTCTCCAAAATGCTTGATGCTACCACTCAAATCGTAAAGGGGGCATTAGCTTTCTAATCAGCCCTAGGCAAGGCTGCATGGCAGTAGTTCTTTCTGTGTCTCTGATAAGCACTGGTGCTAAAAGTCAAGTCAGGAATGAAATGTTCCACAAGGACCCAATAGTAGGTTCTTTGACCCACCTGAGTCGGTAACCTTCCCCCTGGTGTGCCACTTATAGAAACAAATAAAGAGAGGGTTTTCCTTGACTCACAATTCTGATTATTTAGTCCATAATGGTGGGGAGAGTATGACAGACGGGATGGACTCCATCCACGGCATTGGGAGCTTGAGTGGTCATCTCCTAAATACCCCCCAGCTTTGCCAAACAGCTCCACCAACTGGGTACCAAGTATTTAAGCACAGGAGCTTGTGGAGGACATTTCACATTCAAACATGACCCAAGTTGCCCCAGGTTCTGGTCATCAGCCAGCCCCCAAGAAGTGAAGCAGCTACAGCTGTCTGTCCATATGAACCCTACAACAGTCACAGGATATACTATGTAACAAATATTCCCATGGTCAATGGCTTAAACAATGAATGTTGGTTTAGCTCATATGCCCCTGAGTTGGCCAAATGGTTCTTTGGTTTAGCTAGGCATTTGATAGCCCAGCTATCAAATCCTAAATATCTGGAGTGACTGGTCTTTCTCCACATTTCTGGTCCCTTGCAAGTACCTGGAAGATGCTACTTTGTGTCTTTGGACAAGATGCTGAGTGTGGAAAGAATCAAATCATCACTTCTTGAACCCAGGCTTGTTGCCAGCACCTTTTTTATATCTTGAGTCTAGAGTCTGAGGGAAGGGGAGTGAGCAAAAGCATTTGGGGATTGAACTTGGATCACCAGGCTTGGCAGCAAGGGTCTTTAAAACAGTCATCACACCAGACCAGCTTTTCTCTTCTGGAAGTGACTTTTATCATTATGACTTCCAACTTGTGAAACACTTCCCAGTCCCACGTCACACGAGGAAAGCACTCCTAGAGGACCAAGTTTCGAATTTCTGCAGCTGGTTGAATGTGTGAGTCACTGGAATTGAATATGCTGCGGTTGGAAACTCAGAGATGCACAAGTGTCCCCTAGGTGGATTATATGAGGAGATGCTGAGAAGGTGCAGACTATACATTCTGCATTCTATAATGTGACCCAGCTGTATCATTACCACAGACAGACTTCTGGGTACCTTGCCCAGGGGCTATCAGAATGCACAACACAGTGACACTGTACATGGACTTGTACTGGCCTTGTGTGGCACTGCAGGAAACCTTTAAAAGATCTACTGCCCATATAGCTGAAGCCACAGCAGCAGACCATACAGAGCACAGTGGTCCACAGGATTCCTCCCACTAGCCACAGCCTTTAGACATTTAGGATGGAGGCTCTTAGTGTGGGCTCTGAGCTCAGCAGTGGCACTAGCTGTGAAACCCGCTGGAAATGCCTGTTCTTAGGCAGTCCCATATGCTGGTTATCTGAAGCCTGTGCCCCAATGCCAGGCCTTCCCTGAGGGACCCAGAAGAAGTGAGCCTGGATTCTATGTTACTTCAGAAGGACACACGAATGAGTGTTTCTGCCCCAAAGGTTTCCTGCAGTTTTGAAATTTTCCAGCACAATTACTTCCTCCCACAACTTCTCCAAACCACATCATAGGAAGTTGTTCAGGCCCAGCTCACATCAGAAAGCTATTGGTGGAGACCACAAGGAAAAAGGGACTTCTGATCAGCTATCTGCATTCTAAAAGTGCCAGGGCAAGGACAAGGCCAGTGCAAGCACATGCATAATGTCACTGTGCTGGGTTCCCCAGGTCTCAATGAACTTGTGAGAAAATGAACAAGCTTGTTAATATCCACACAGGTTGATGAAGCTTTTCTCACTCCTGAGATGTGGAGATTTCACTGAGAATAAGGTGTTTGATCTATTGCAGAAAGAAAAAAAAACATTCCATGCAGGGAAGCTGTGATTCCATGCTTGGGGTCTGGAATAAGGTATCTGGAGAAGGCTGCACAGACTTGCTGCATCCTGGGCTCCCTGGCACTCTGCAGGTAGCTCCTGAATTCCCTGGAGCATTGGAGGTGGTGCTGAGATCATCATACTCTGTCAAGGTTGAAACAGAAACAAAACTCCAAAAAGCTCATCTGAGCCGTCTGGACTTATGGAAGCATTCACAAATAAGGAGTCAGATTTTGGGGTCACCTGCACCTAAAATGTCAAGACACTGTAGGCAATCCTCGCTGTGAATGCCTGGGTAGACAGCACATGCTGTTTCCCATGTGGAGAGGGGGCATGTCAGCTATGTCTCCGCATCACAGCCTAGTTCTCTCCAAAGAAACCCTAATGATACCACGAAGAAACACTACGGTCAGGAGGCACACCTGATCCACACTGACCACTGTGGCCTCTTCACTGTGTCCTTCCACTGGGAACTCTGAGACCCACCAGGTGAGCAATTCTCGGGTCCCTTTGATGAACTGGCTCAGTCAACAGTCTAAACATGACTGCCAGAGAGAGCACTCCACTGCCAGGCTTCCTTGCCGGGTTCAGGAAATGTAGACTTCACAAAGAAAACCAAGCAGAAGTGGCACAGAGCCCTTGGTCCAATACTATATAGGTCATCATTCACTCTCTGGCCCTTCTGCCTCCTCTACCCTAGACTCTTTGGCTTCTCTTCTCTGAGAAGGTCGCATGAACTTCAACAATAAGCACATGGGGAATACCCCTAGTACCTGTCTTCTACACCCCATCTCCCCCAGGGTGTCTTCAGCCTCTACACCAGACCTAGCTCCCAGGAAGTTCATAGAAGGTATGCTCCCATACCAGCCTATCTACTAGGAAATCTGCAGAAGGCATGCTTTCAGAATAGCCTGGATCAAGGGCAGAACCAACATTTTTGGATTCCGGGTATACACCGTGAATGGCTCAGCCTAAGGTGTGTGCTGAGTTCTCATTTGTTCTGAGGAGTGAGGACATTCCAGCCTGTGGTCACTGTAGAACATCTTCAATACTTTCTCTCCTAAGGATCCACTTCATATGCCATGTATGAGTGACCATAGATGCAGTTATCAGAGCCCCTTGCCTGGAGTGGCTTTGCAAAGGGTAATTCTATTTGACGTCAGTATAAGTTGTTTGGTCATTTAAAATGTATTATTTGTGTGGGTGTGTACATGTTTATGCAATTATTTATGTGCATGTGGAAGCTAAAGCACAGCCTGGGTGTCATTCACCTTGGTTTAGAGACAGTCTCTCACTATCCTGGAGCTGACCAGCAAGCTTCAGGGATCCTCATGTCTGTCTTCCCAGGGCAGGAATTGCATGCTTTCATCAAGCTGTCTGACATTCTTCATGTAGTTTCTGGGGATTGAACTCAGGTATTCATATTTGCAAGCACTTTACCCTCTGAGCTGTCTCCCCAGCTTTAAGACATGAGGGAAGCATTTGGGCTTAGTCTTTATTACTAAGGATCAGTTGCCCCCTGCTGCTGTTTGCCTTGGTTTTTAGCCACACACTCCCAGCTATCTCTTTGTCCTGAGGGCTCCTCTCCAGTGTGCTCTGCTTGTCCTCCAGCTGGGGTGAACACTGAACCAGGACTCATTAAGATTCTGCACCACTGATGCAAACAGCTCTCAGTGGCAGAAGATCCCATCCTGGGAATATCTCCCCTGCTCTGCAGGCTATGCCTGGCCCTTCATGGGGCCATCGTAAGCACTTCTTTCTCTGTGTGAGATCTTTTTATTGTCCATAAATCATGGAGAGCCAAACTGCAGCTGTCCTTGCTGGAAGGTGGCAATCTCTCCATGAAATCTTAGGGTCTCAGTTGTGAGAAAGCACAGTGTGGGCAGGATGAGGAATAGCTGGAGGGTGTGGGGAGCCAGGTGAATACCCATCTACTGTCAGGGATCCACACACCAGGTAACAAAGATGCTCAAGTCCTTCACTCATGTGCCTGTGGAGGAGGAAGTGAGAAGTTCTGCTGAGCCAAGCTTGGCTTCTGCACACAGAGGTGCAAACTTTCTAGAAGGACACCTGAATCCCGGGGCAGAGGCACAGTCGTGCTCTCTGCTGTGCAGAGCCTTGACAGGGGACTTGTGCTGATTCCCAAGTTGGCTTCCATTGTTCCTTTGTCCTCTTTTGAGCCCTCCTTTTTCCTTCTCTCCCTCAGAGCTTTGGGATAGTTGAGGATCAGTGACTGACAAGAGTTGAGTTGTGGGTGGGCGGGCCTTCTTGGAGATAGTGTCCATGGACAGACCTCTGATCACTGTGGTGTGACACGGTAGATAGCAAGTGATTCTCCTGAAGTACCATGGAATAGGTGATATGCTAGCTCAACACCCCTTTCTCCCCTCACTCTCAGGTCCCCATCCTGCAGGAAGGAAGAGCCCTTCAGGACCAGCATTCCCTTCTGCTCTTCTTGTGACTGATTTCAGTCTCATTCCTTTGAGGCACACTTAGGGGAACACAAATGCTAGCTTTTGCTTGGGTTTCACTGGGGAGGGGAGTACCTACATCAGACCAGAGCCTTGGTTCCCACTTAACCTGCTTCACAATCATATTCACTTCCTGAGAACTGAGTCTCAGGCACCTATTCACCCTCATTTCCAGATGCCTGGGAAAGTGTTGTAGAGAACAAGTTGATCAGAACTGAGCTGTGATGGGTCTCAGAGCAATCAAGTGTCCAGGTGCTCAGCCACCCAGTGCTGTTTCAGCTCTCTTGCCTAGCAACTCCTTCAACCCATAAGGCCGACCCTGAGGTCAATGCTTCTATTATCATCATCTCCTTTTACAGTGAGAGAACTGGAGACACAGGGGGTGAAGTGATTTGTCACATAGCTAGGCACAGCAGAGCTAGAATGTAGAGGCAGGCTTAGCATCTGTGTTATTGTCCTTCACCTGACAGCTTTCAGACACTTTAAGAAAAGCACATAAGGTCGACATGGTGGCTTTGGACAAGGACACTGCTCAGGGTCTGGGCTTCAAACAGTGAAGCACATTCACTTGCCTCTCTGTGGGTTTTCTGGATTAAAGACATTGAAAAATCCTCTCAGCTCAATGTCCCAGCTATGGAGGAAACCTACTTTCCTCAAAAATAATAGCCATACTGAACACATGGGAAGTCCATTGTTGGACAAGGATAGTTTCAGAACTACTTTCTTCCCATCCAGAGAGCGTGCCCCTAAAGAGGAAGGCACTATTTGAGGCTTGGAATCCACCCAGGTGGGATTCCACGGATCACTGGTTGCCAGCAGCAGTAGACCTCTGAGTAGCACAGTGCAAGGATGAGGAGAGGCTTGGGGAGAGAGTGGATCAGAACCCTGTACAAGGAGGGCAAAGGACCTAGGCAATAAGGGGTGAACAAGGTCAGCTTTTGGAGCTGGTGAAACCATCTTGGCTTCATTACCCCTAGAGGACTGCCTGGCCGTGAGGGATTTGCAGCTGGGAAGTCTCTGAAGCTGAGTCCCTTGGCTTAGGAGAATTTGGGTCCAGTGGTTGTCATATCTCCGAAGCAAGCCTCCTCTTATAATTCTCCAACCCCTGTGACTCCCAGGCAGACAGTCCCATCACTACCAGTGAGGAATGGAGTGAGTGAATAAGTAAACTCTGTTGGTCTGACCTTCATCACCGCTCACCTCAGCTTCCCAACAGTGTGCTCACTGCTCCTGACTTCCTGACTGGGGCGTGTGGGGGGGGGGGTGACAACAAAAACAAAACAAGAAAAATAGTAACAACAACAAACCCAAAAGTAGCCTGTAGCAGAGAGTGCAAGAACTCAGGTGGCCCTGTTTTTGTTTTGTTCTGACTTTTCTTTCCTTTTTGTTTTTCTCAGACACATGGTGTGCAGCTCAACTTGATGTTTCTAGAAGAAACACTGTTCCCACTTGAGGATGGATGCCCCCATCTTGAAACCAACAGAAATGACTTCACTTACTTGCTATTTGGATCTTTATGAAAAAGAATATCTGTAAATTAGTAGTGGGGCCACCTAGCAGGAATTCGTAGTGTGATGAGAAAATTAACTGATTGAAGTCCCAACTCAATGCAATGCCCTGGGGAGGATTCTGGGAGGATGATCCAGGGAGGAGTGTGTTGTCCAGGTGATTTGGAAAATCAGAAGCTCTTGTGTGAGGTATAGAAAGACAGACAGACACATTCAGATAAGATGGCTTGCCTGCAGGAATCTGAAATATGTGGAAAGCAGGTAAGTCTGACATCTCTGGGAGAGGCAAGAATTGATGTTGTGGCCTGGAACAGGAATCCTCCCCTGGGGACCTGTGTTTTTGCTGACACTAAAGCCCACCCACCTTATGGAGATCATCCTTGCTCAAAGAAGAGTTTCTAAGATGCTAACTGTAGGAGCCAAGGCAGCAAGCAGCAGGGCGCTCCAGCTCTGCCTCCAAGGCCTGGCTGGATAAGTACACAGTGCTGACATCATGTGCACCAAATGTTCCTGAGTTCATTTGAGAACACACACATCTGTGTTTCCATCTATTCATGGGTAGAAACACAGAGACTCCCCTTGCCCAGTGCTGGGTCATCAGGGGAATTGTGGCAGGTGAACTCTGGCCTCCACATCCTATTTTCCCCAAGAACATGGGCAGGAATAGGTCGGCAGAGAGACACCCTGGTTTTACTTCAGAGTGCTGTTCTCTTCCCTTCTGAGGCAGCCCAGAGACCTATGGAGGCATAGGCTTGATGAAGGGGAGCAGAGTGACTCTGGACATGCACCAACAGTGGTGAGTACATAGTTCAGACATGACCCAGGTATACTCTCAGACAGACCCTCACTCTGTGTCCCTGCTAACCCACAGCTCTGACTTGTCACAGGACTGTGGCTAAGGACACCTCCCTCAGCACTCTACCTTACCTACACTGCCCAGGTCTCTTCTTAAACTCCCCAGCTCCCCTCAGAGGCGATTGTTCACCATGCAACCCCTTGTCACTATAAAGGCAAGAACACAGTGTGGATGGAAAACCCCACAACTGGAGTTCTAGCTCCTCCATAAAGAGGCTGTCTGTCAATATTCTGAGCTTCAGTCTCTTTATTTGAAAACAGAATCAAGATTGGTGAGACCTGCCAGACAGCAAGGGCTGAATGGGAAACAACAGCAGGCTGCTGACTCCAAGCCTGGCAGATAGAATATGAACAGATGCCTGACACCCCTTGCCCCTTCCTTTCCCCACATCAGCATCCAGTATATGATGCCCAAGATATGCTCTCTTCCATCAGTACAGAGCCTGAGAGCAGCTGGGACAGGGTGCATAGAAGGCTCGTCACCTGCCATGACTCAATAACACTTGAGATCTGACTCACAAAACATTCACGAACTACCAGATACAACCCTAAACTCATTGATTCCATTCTGAACATTACCCTGACCCTCATCACAAGACCCCAAATGGAAATGGACAACTATGTTTAGTTTTCTGCTTTCTCAGTTCAGACTGGAATTTTAAGGTATGTCCAGACACCCCCTAAGTGTCATCAAGACTGTTTCTGGATGGGAGCCATGTCTCCCACCCACTTTCTTGGGTGTCACCTCCACCAAAGTCTGTGATTGCTTTAAGTTCTACCTAAGTTAATTCCTCAGCATACAGAGTTTTGACCCTTCCTCCGGACCCTTCTGTCCTATCCTGCCTCCTCCACCCCCTTCCGTGTTCATGACTGAAAGCTGCAGTGCTCTTAAGATTCCCCATCAAATGTCTTGGTCCCCAGTGCCACCTGCTGTCTGGGCAGCTCACTATTGTGACAACCCTTTCACAAGCCTCCTGATCCTCCAGGATTCCCTAGACTCCAATGTCATGCCTGCAGGCTGTGAATCAGCCTGACAATTGTTCCTTCACCTATAGCTTCTTCCCTGACCGTCTCTGTGGGAAAACATCAACTGGCTAACGTTTGTATTGTCAATCAAATCCAGCTGACAATCAATGCTAACCACCACAGCTGAATTCCTCCATGTGTCTAGATTGGAGAGGGCCCTGCTTGAGGACCTCCAAACCTATATTTTCAGCACCTTGGACAGCACCAGGCCTCCCTTTGTTCTGTGACCCTCACCTATGAAAGACATTTCCTGAGAGGTGAGCTTTCCTTCCCTTTAGCCTACTTTCATGGCATCCCTGAAATTTGGGTCGGTAGCTTCCATTTTTCCTACTTACCATTTGATGATACAGAAATCAAAGGAACATGCTGTACGTAAGCCATTTCTCTGCACTTCCCTCCTGTGCTTGACAGAAAATAATGATCATGTTCACTACATCAATTTGGGGTTTAAAGTCATGGGGCAACCCAAAGAGCACCTGGTTTATAATTTAGCTTTCCCTCACCTAACATTTGGACTTAGTTTTATGGCAGGAAATATCTGAAGAGATTTTTCATTTTTTCTCTAGTTTGAAAAGAAATTTAGGGTCATTTCCAATGTCACCTTATTAAAATAGAAGCTGAAGAGGCTCTGAAGCAATGCCAGATGCAGTGAGTTCCCCAAGTAGTGAGGCTTTTTCTTCCAGCAGGAACCAAGAAGCATGAAAGCTTTCCTTCTCACCTCTCTTATCTCAGAGCCCAAGAGCTCGAAACACAGGAACAGACAGGAACTCTCAGGTCAGCAGTGAGTCTTTGCTTCCCTTTCCATCCCAGACATCTGAGTAGGAGTTGGGGGATGGTGAGGACATGAGAGTCACAGCCATCATCCCACCCACAAGCCCAGCTACCACATGATGTCCACAGCCAGAACTCTTTTCCCTCCTGTCATCTGGACTCACTGTTGTCCTGGCACTGTCAACTGTCACAAATGAATGTTTCAAAGGTAAGCCTGTGGTGCATACCACTGATCACCCCACATCCCTGACCTGCCGTTTCTGCTTCTTCTTAATACTGGGGTTCTGACTATTCATAAGCTGATAAAAGTCAGGAGGAAATATGTGGGACCAAGGAGCTCAGGGAAGACTCATCAACTGGAGAAACCTGTAACTGGCCCAGAATTCTATCAATGTTAAGGTTGTTGGCACCATGACAGGAGTCAAGCACAGTGGTTTTAAGCCCAGTGTGAGGCCACATTACCTCTTTGGAGATGGCTACTATAGTCACTAAAGCTCTGTCATGAGTGAAGATGAATCTGTTTGGTTTTCATTTCCTGAGTCAAAGAGGGTCGCTCTACGGCCTCACATCTTACGATACTGACCCGGTGTGATACTCTTTGTGAAGGACACATACATTCAGCAGGCTCCTTGTGGGCTTCCATGTGGGTGCTATCCTGATGCTAGCTCCAGAACTACCATGACTATTACAAGCCATAGACAGTGCTGTCACTGCTGCTGTATTCATGCATTTAGGGAGATCATGGCTGCTCATGCTTTGATAACAACAAAAAACCCCACAGCATCACCCTATCACACACATAGCTCATTAAAACCACAAAGGTTTAATATGGAGTCTTGATACCTCTTGGGACTAACCAGACCCTCATGAGTTCAAGTTGCCAAGTGACTGTTGGCAGGTTCTGCAATCTGGCCTCTTCTGCTTTGTAAAGACACTGAGCAAACAGGGGCTGTTCCCCTTATTAATTATGTGCCAGTCATTTGAAAACCAGCCAACCATTTACATAGTTTCTCTGTCATATTGCAAGAACAGCCTCTGGCTTCCTCCTGCCAACCCCCCAGGTGGCCCAGGCTCCTTTCAAATGACAGTGGAGAAAGAATGTGAAGGCTGACCCTGGAGAAGGAACCTGACACAATTGTTAGTTACTGCGTAAAAATACAAAAGGAGGGTTGTTAGAATGTGCTCACACAAAACGACTTTAACAACAGAGGGGCTGAGTGGGAAAGATGCTATTTTCTATAGTGGTGTTCAGGAAATGTGCCCAGTCAGCACAACTGCTCTCATCATCTTCCATATTAATAGGAAAGATTTGCCTCATTTTTCTGACTATGCAGCTCACAGCCAAATGTGCCTGGATCTGAGGACAGTCTTGCTTGTCCCTAAGAAGGAATAAGATGGAGATGGGCCTTCCCCCTTAGTATCTGGAGCTCTGTATTGGATGCTGCTGACTCATTTAATTATGCCTGTCACTTTGTTTCTAGAAGACAAAAATGTTCTACTGCTGAGGGTGTTATGAGAGACAGAACTAAGCAGATGCTCCCAATACTTTTGCTTGTGTGCCTTTCCTCAACCTATTACCTGTGGTGTAGAGAGGAACAGGGTTTCCCCCTCTCCCTGGGGCCTGCCTTTAGTCCTTAGGCCTGAGTAAGCATGGAGCTGGTGCATGGCTCACTCTGCCCCAAAGGAAGGTTTTGCAAGTGAGAACTGATGCCCCAATATAAGATGAAAACATTTGGTAAACGTGCCTTGGACCACAAGGGGGCCCCAAATTGAGGGCTCTTTTCTTTTGTGTTCTCTGTCACGCGATGGTTTCAAATCAAGCAGAATTGATTGAGACAGTTCCCACTGGAAAATTTCAAACAAAACAGCTTCCTTCATTTCCAAAGTATTTTCTGCCCAGTGTGAATAGGAAGCTATGAGGCTTTTGCTACCTGTCACCCAAATGGCCTCCATAGCACAGGTCCTCTGGCAGGCAGGCTGGACATGCTGGTGCTTCTGGCTTAGCCTGATACACATCCTTCTTCTCTGAGGGAAGCTTTCTCTGCCTCAGCAGTTTTACTTCCTCAGGGTACCTAATTGTCTCTTCACAAGGTTTGCACACAGAGTAGGTTTCCTTTTGAATCTGAGATGAAAAAAAAAAAAAAAAAAAAAAAAAACACTTAGAGGAATTCCCCAAAGCAGATAAAGTTCCTTTTGTTAAGTAGTGATCACATATCAGCACTCAGGAATCTTGTCAACACATCAGATGACAAAAATGCCCATGGCCACAATGACACCTCCAATGTTATCACAGAAACTGTGCCAGGCTGAGCCTCCACCAATGGACTTTCTGGTCACTGCACCAAGGGGACCCTCTCACCTCACTGAAGGTGAAGGTGTGTGCATATGTGTAGATGCAGAAACGTGGTATGTGTTTGTGCTCAGGTATGTGCATATATATGTTCTCATGTGTACATGTCCCTGTAGATGGGTGTACACATCTGTATGTATATTGACATGCTGTGAACATTTATTTGTGGGTTCACATAGGTGTATGAACATATGCATAAATGTCTGTTGCGTTGCACATATGTTTCTGCATGTGTGTCTGTATGTATGTTTTTGTGTGTGTGGTGTGTGTATTCATGCACAAGCATGTATGTGTTGGCATGTTCCAGTGGAGAAAGGTGTTGGTAGGTGAACAAAGCATTCTGAGGACCAGCTCCTTGAAGACAAGAGCTGAGTGTGTTAGCCAAGGTGTCTAAAGTTCAGCACACCATGCACGACTAGTAACATATGAATGAGAGAGGATCTGAATCAAACTGGGTTAAGCAGCAACAGGACCAAGCGGAAGCTCGGCATGAGGGAAGGACAAGGACTGATGGGTCAGCAGTACAGCAGACACATCTGTCACCACAGGAATGATTATACCAAGTAACAAGAGTTCCCCTAAGCTCAGTCCTGGGAGGAAAGTCCCTCTCTGGAAACACCTTATCAATAGTGACTGAGGAGCCAGGGGAAAGGGCTTAGCCTCCGGGGGTAGGGAAGTGTATCTCGCACTAGGTTTAATAATGCTGATCACGTGTGAGAACAGTAGAAACAGTCAGACTTCTTCCAGATCTGTCTTCTCTGTTCACTAATACTTGTTCTGAGATTCTTGGCTGAACTTCCAAGTTCCTGCAGATGAGAAGAGATGGCTAGAGGAAGGCCTGTCACCAAGTGGCATGTACAACTCAAGGGAACTCAAGGGAAAATGTAGCAAGCTTTCTTGTTGGAGACTATCTTTGGACTGCCAGCCTGCAAATAATGACCCAGAGACTTACTATTAATTATTAAAGCTTGGCCTTAGCTTAGGCTTTTCCCAAACTAGCTCTTATAACTTAATTAACCCATATTTTTTAATCTACACTCCGCTATGTAGCTCAGTTACCTCTTCTTAGTATGACACATCTGATTTGCTTGAGTGTGCTGGCAAAATCTGCGCACCTAGATTTCTCTTCCCAGTTTCTCTCTGTCTGGAAGTCCTGCCTACTACTCCTGACTAGCTATTGGCCATTCAGCTTTTTATTGTACTAACCATAACCATACATCTTCACACAGTGCACAATTATCCCACAACAGGAAAATGTTCTAAAGATCACCAGTTTCTCAATATGGCCCCATGAAAATTCATGCTATATAAGCAAGGGCACATTTGTTCTGTCTGACCCTAGACAGACATCCACAATTGTAGAGGTGGAGTAGCAGTGTCTCTGGATCCAAGAACTGGGAAGAGTTAAGCCTTAGAGTCCTGTTTCTCCAGGGAGGAGGACATGGCTGGTTTGAATGGCCCAGCTCTGGATAGAGATGATGGGTACGTAGCATTGAGAAGTAGGCACTACCCATGAGCCTTGCTATAAAATGACAGTAGTGGCAGCACAAGGATGTGAGTGGGAACTTATGGTGACTGGCTGAGTATCCTCATTAGGGAATCCTCTGATTTTCTTGAGCCATGGGTGGTGGAAATAGAGGTTCAACACAGTGTTTGCTCTCAGTTAATTCCTTAGAACTGAGCCACTTGAGTATAATGAGAACTGAATGTTGAATGCTGTAAATTTGTCCTATGCATGTGATAAGAATTTTGTGCGACTTGCTCTTGATCATTCAGAGAAGGGAAATGCACTCACATCCTGGATCATTTCAAGTACTCACTTCTGAACACAAGAGCACATAGGAATTCACATTGGACATCCCAGACCTTAGTGATCACTGGTTACAGATAGGGGCAAGAGTCTGGGTTTTATCCCAGCATGTTGAACAACAGTCATTTCTCTCCCTGTTTGCTTCCACTTCCATATCTGCCTTAGCTGAGCCAACCTCCACATTCTTATATCTTGGAATCCACGTTTCTGAGTCTTCTCTTCAACCAACTTCTAGAACCTGCTGGCATCTCTCAGACCAGCCTGGCCAACCAGGGCTCCTCTGGTTAATCCACGCTGTGACACCTCTCCCTCTGGCTGGCTGTCCTCCCTGAGGGGTCTCACCCAGTTCTGTGGTAACTCACCAGGCCCCTCAGTTAGGGATCTGCGAGTTGTAATTACATCACTTACTCCTCCCAATCAACATACCTACAGCTACTGTGGTCTCCCCAGACTCTGAGTCTGCCCCCCCCCCAGTCTCTTCTTAAATTTAGACGATCAGTGTCCACTCCAGATGTCCTGGTCCATCCTCCACTCTCGTGCTCTCACTACCTAGCTCTGGTCATGCCAGCCAGTCTCTCAATTTAGCTATGTCCTCCAATATCACATCCGCCTTCCATCCCATTGCTGAAGAATCCAAGAAGGAGGCAACCACAAAGTCTTCTGTCGATCCCCGCTTCAGGGAACCCTTCCCTGTGCTCATTTTCCAATGACTCCCATGAAATGTAGAATGATTTTATGGTGTATAACCTGATATCTGGCATGTTACTTTCCCTGAGGCTTCATCAGCTCATGCACGTCCCCCACCCACGTGCTGAGCACAGCTATGCCTCACGCTTTTCTACAGGCCCCATGCCTTCTCTATCTGCCCACCCATCTGCTCCTCCTTTGTGATCAAGAAAAGATCCTCTATACTGGTGATGTCTGTCTTCACAGAGAAGGTCAGTTGGTCCACACAATGCACCTCTAACTTGAGTGTGACAAATGTGGCTTATCTATCCCACATGTACCAGCTCCCCACTCTAAAGCAGGACCTTGCTAAAGTGGGATGTGGACATTGAGCTGAGGATGTATGGAGCTCAGCATACCCAGGAAATGAGGTAGTGTGTGAGCATATGAAACTGCAAGCCTAATTGGGGAGGGAGACATTGTGTGGTCTACACAGAAGCATCCTGTGTGCTCCACTTTCTTCCACTGTGGTCTCTGGGACATATGAAGTGTTACTGGGATGTTCCTTTTCTTGTGCTCTAGTTTTTTTCATAATGGAAAGCTCTAGAAAGCACAGTCTTCAATTCCAGAAGCCATGACTCTACCTCCCACTGGGATTATGGCTGTCACCAGGTTAACTCCCCACTAAGGATGTCAAACCCCGATCTCTGTCCTGAGGACTCAGAATCCCTGAGTAGAGGTCACTGGAATCACTGCTGGTAGGCATCTCAGGCTTTTTGTTTGTTTGTTTTGCTGCAATTAGTAACCTTTTGGAATTCACTGAGTCAACACATTGTATTTGTAGATGCTTGCTATATGTGAGGACCTGAGAATGTACCAGACACGGTCACAGCTTTCATGAATCCTATAGGAGTTTCATTCTGTCTCTGACAACCCTTCTTGGCCTGGGTCTGTAAACAAGGATGTTCTTTCCATCTTTTTTCCTTCCTTCCTTCCTTCCTTCCTTCCTTCCTTCCTTCCTTCCTTCCATCCATCTATCTTTGTGACAATCTCATATATCCCAGACTGGCCTATAAATCACTATGTAAAGATGACCTTGAACTTCTGGTCCTCCTTCCCTCACCTTGCCAGTGCTGGGATTGCAGACATGTATCAGCACACCAGTTTATACGATGCTGAGGACTAAGTCCAATGCTTTGTGCTTGGTAGGCAAGCATTCTACCAGCTGAGCTATATCCCCAGTCCATAACCTGCTTCTTTAAAGCCTGTGTGGCAGCTCTTAATTTCTCTGTTGTCTTGGCTGTTAAAGTGATCTTCCCTTTCTAGCCTTAGGACACAGCAAATGTCAATTACAAAACAGGATTTTAAACATGTCCCAATCTTAATTCTGTAGACAGTGGCCACCTGGGTGTCCCATGAACAATTTTTAAGGTGTTCTGCTACCCCATAAATGAGGTCAGATGGCCAGCATGGTGGCATTGTCACTTCTGGCAGCCCTGTTGTCCAGGACTTACTCTTCATTGCTCTGTAGAAGTGGGAGAGAAATAGTTTCCTTGCAAAGAGGAGTTGAATTTGAGTCCCGTTACTTGGCAGCACTGTGTTCTCAAGCTGCTCAATGTTTTCTTGGATGCTTCACTGATGTGTAAATTAAACCATTTCTGCCCTAGCTATTTTTTCCCCTGTGGGTTCACAGAAATTGTTTTATGAAAACTAGTTCTACAGAAGAACTTAAAATGTCTTAAGCACTTTACTCCTTGATTATTGGGACAATAATGTCTCCTAAGTAAGTAAGCCATTCATTGACCCAGCACCATTTCTCTCCATTGAACACTGCCTCAACACATGTTAACACCTTTAACACCTTCCACATCATTAAGAACCACTTGCTATGGTATTGTGGGGATGTTTGTAAGTAGGGAGAGGCACCAGTTTCTGGTGCCCATTCATCCTGAATAATGGAAGATCTCCAAGGCAATGGGTGGCCCTCGGGTGCTCAGTGACCCTGGCACAAACAAGGTACACCACAGGAGTGAGCAAACCAGGTGGTCTGCCTTGCCGGGTAATTGAGACATTTTGAAAAAAAAATTTTCAAAACTACTTGGGGTAGAGGCAGCAACTAAGCCAAATGCACACACCCAGCTTTGCCATGCTCCTCAGCACTGGGTACTGAAGCTTAAGGCCTTCAGAGACATAGATAGATAGATAGATAGATAGATAGATAGATAGATAGATAGACAGACAGAGATAGGTGATAGATGATTGAGAGATAGATGATAAAGGATGGATAGATAGATGATAGAAAGATAGATAGATAGATAGATAGATAGATAGATAGATAGATAGATAGATTCAGCCTTCTCTGCTCCACTCCAGATCTCCTTTGCCAATATGCAGCCTAAGCAGGGAATATTTTTTTCTTCTTCTGCAAAACAGTACCTTGTGTCATTAAACTTGAGTAAATGACATGTGTCTATATTTAAAAAAAAAAAAAAAACAGAAGGACCTACCTGACCAACTTCTGATTTTCCCCTGCAATGTCTAGTTTTTTTTTGTTTGTTTGTTTGTTTTTTTACAAATAAACTGTAGTTTCTTATAGCATAGACCATGTAAGATGACTGGGGAGGTGGGGGCAGTAAGAAGATGCAGGGTCAATAAAGCGTATGCAGTGCAAGCACAAGGACTGTAGTTCAATCCCTAGAGTCCACATAAGAAGCCTGAAACCCCAGCCTCGAGGCACAGACACAGGTGGGTCTTAAGCTTGTTGGCCAGCCAGTCTAGCTGAATCGGTGAGCTTTGCGTTCAGTGGGAGGCCCTGCCTCAAAATGCAAAGGTAGAGAGCAACTAAAGATAAGACACCTAACATCAACCTTGGGCCTCCACACACATGTGCACATACTACATACATAAGAACAACAAACACACACACACACACACACACACACACACACCACAACTACAGAGTTCAATGCTATACAAACAGGTGCCACTCTCAGAGGACATCATGAGCCAGGACACCCCTGTCGTTTGAGGCCTTCCCTGCTTCTGTTAGCAGAGCAGGCTACTACCAGGTGCCTATTTAGATTTTCTTATTCTCTACAGGGCCTATCTTTCTAGCACACTCTCTAATGACATCAAGCAGAGCTATTGATTTCAATGGGTGATGTTGCCTTGCTGAGCTGACTTGGTTCATTATGAAGGGACAGATAAATGACTGATACGTATGGGAGTAAGGAATTCACAATGCTTGGCTCTCCCCACACAAGCTAGTATGTCCTCAGGAATCACCACTGCTGAAGTTTCTAAGCTTCTGCATACACAAGAACATACCTGTAAACAAACACTCACATGACTCTACCAGAAAGAGTAACGACAACCACACCCAGGGGTTCATGAATGGTCAGTGGCTGTCTCATGGATCTCCAGACAGACTCATCAGTGCTGGTTGTGTCTCTGAGTTCTGCTAAATTCCTGCCCATCATTCTACCAGTACATTAATGGTTTTCTTCATTCTTGACCTTCTACATACACTCTTAAATGCATGCATTGTGCAGAATGGCACACAAATAATAAATGTCCATCCTGAATTTCCACAAAGTACAGTCTGTGTAGGTGACAGTCAGCCCTCATCAAGCTTCCTAAATCCACTCTGGATCAATATGGTCTCTATCCAGAGAAGCCACACTGTCACCATGGCATCCTGGAGAGCCTGTCTGTTCTTGGAGTCTGATCTAGAGTCACTTGGGGGCTTCCAGTGTTTGTCTTCTGACCGTGAGAGCTAAGCTTCTGAGGTTAACCTCCACTGGGCATGTGGTCGTGATCCATTCCAGTGAGTGACGTTCTGTATTTCCACTGAAGTTCATCAGTGGCATGTGTGTGGCTCTTCATTGGAGACATACCCAATGGCAGTGTGATGACATTGCAGCAGATGCTTGTTGATGCACACCTGTGCCTGTTGGGTCCCTCCACAGCATCTTGCTAGATTGCATGTTGCTGCTGTTTAGTGTAACTGCCAAGACAAAATTAAGAGTCACCTGGCATTTATTCCTACTAACAGCATAGAGAAGCCCTGGTCCCTCAAGATTTCTTCAGACCTCATTATCATCGATTGTGGGTATAGCAATTCCTCTGACTCGTACCACCTATGTTTTAGGCCAGATCTGTTGAAGAGCAGTTTATCCATCCTATAGTATATTCAATTTTAGAGTAGAAGAAGATATATTTGGCAAACAGATCTCTACCACTAGAAAAATCCCTTATTTCTTCCTGGTCAGTCCTCCTCTGCACCCCTCAGGCTCAGCTGCTGCTTGTCTCTAAGTTAACTCTGCTCCAGAGTCCCATAGAACATGAATGGAAGATGCAGGAACCCTCCTTGTGCCTGGCTCTTTTGATGAGAAAGTACTTCGTTATTGGTGGTGGTGGTATTGCTTTTGTTTTTAAGACCCACCTACGCAGAAATGTAAAGCAGAATTAATTAATTGATTGATCATTTTTGATGAGTAGTATTTGGTTGTTTGGACACTTCAACATATGTTTAACCATTATCTTACTAAAATATGTTGATATCTTTTGGGGGGGTTGTACATTTAGGTGTGAGATTACTGTGGATGTTCATATGTAAGTCATGTTTGAACACAAGTTTTCATTGTTTTGGGGTAAGTACCAGGAGTGGTTCACATGTTGGTCACATGGCAAGCGTAAGTTTAACTTTATGAACAATTGATGGCTAGTTGATGAAATTTTTTCTACTTTATTTTTCCATGGGGATTAGAACCAATCATTTTCTCAAAATGCATTAACAAAATTTGATAGAAATTACATTAAATTGTACAGTGATTACTGGAAAAAAGGTATTTGGCCATGTGTTTAAATTTTCAACATTGTTGTTTGGATAAAACTCTGAATTTCAATTTGCTGGAAAATATATTGAGAACAAAACTTTAAAATTTTAAGCAGCTATTGAAATGCAACATTTTTGTACTCTTGGTGTTAATAAACACATTGTGGACATTTCTCATCTACACACTGCCAGAGTTCCCTGATCTGTTTCACACTGGGAGGTGTGTAGGGTGCTGCTGGACCCCATACAAGGTTCCAGGATGTACCACCAAGTCATTTCCTAAACCATTCCCTTGTGTTAGTCAACTTTCATGTCTTACTAAGATATCAGAAATGTGAACTCTAAGGAAGATCTGCTTGGGTGCATAGCTTTACAAGTTCCAGGCCATGATCAGACAAACATACACACTATTTTCTGGTCTCTGGTTAGGGTTGCCAAATCATGGTAGGTGGGTGTGGAAGAAGAAAACATTCACTTTGTGGTGAGAAGTAGATGAGAGTTAGGTGAGCCAACATCCAACCATCTCCTTCAAGGTCACATGCCAATGACCTTAAGTCCTCTTTCTGGATCTAGAAGATGGCTCATCAGGTAAAGACAGCTGATGCCAACACTGGTGATTTGAGTTTTATCACCACCAAAGGAAAGAATTGACTTCTGAAGGTGGTCCTCTGACTTCTATACATGCAATTGTCGCATATGCATGCTTGTACATGAGTGTGCGCACACACACACACACACACACACACACACACACACCAAATAGAAATGAAAAAAAATATCCTACTAGACCCAACCCTTCAAGTTCTACTTCTCAATAACACCACACTGGGACCAAGCCTTAAACAAGTGGGCCCATAGGGACATTCTGAATTAAAAATATGGCATGCTTTTCCCAGGAGCAATGGCAGGTGCCTTCTCAGGAACTGTGCTTGGCTATAAAGTCCTCTTGCTAGGAAAAAAGTTTTCCCTGGAGAAGGCTGGTCCACCTGCAGTTCAGAGGCTCCAGCTGCTGCCACAAGTGAGGAGGTTCTAGAACAGTGGTTCTCCACCTGTGGATCATGACCTCACTGGTGTCACATGTCAGATATCCTGCATATTTACACTATGATTCATAACAGTAGCAAAATTACAGTTATGAAATAGCAATGAAATAATGTTATGGTTGGGGGTCACCACAACATGGGGAACTGTGTTAAAGGGTCACAGCATCAGGAAGGTAGAGAGATACTGCTCTAGAATATCTCAACTCACTTTTTATCTCCATCAGTCTCCACTGCCCTGGTCCTCCTGGGTACTCTTTAGTCAGCTTCTTCAATTCTTGTTTTACACCCAGAGAAGAGGCTGGCTCTGAGATGGGACCTGGATGGCAGGTAAGGAGTATGATGACTAGTGGTCCAACAAGCAAGAGTAGATCCTGGCATACAGTAAGGATAAAGTAGTTGTTCCAAGGCTGGCCTGTGAGCAGCCCGGCTCCCCTTGGAAGGGTCATCCCAGATCTGAGCCTTCCAACATCATCTAGCTGCCCTGTCTGTACTTCACTGTCTTCATGCAGAGCCTATCTCTGAGAGCTCACTTCTCAGGAATCAGATATAAACTCAGTGCTTTGCAGTGTGGTTATTATTTGCATAGAATAATATCTCATTCTATTTCTTTTTGCATTGCAGCCAAAATGGATACGAAACTCTTTTTTCAAACGTGTATTTTCTGCAACAATAGACCCAAGGGATGCATTAAAGGAAAGAAGTACTCTGTGGTCACCTAAATCTGGGGAATGTGTATAGACTCTCCCCTTCCCTCAGGAATCCAGCACGCCTGTTAGTCATTACAAGCTCCCAAGAATTTTGCCATGGAGGAAGTTATTTATTATTTATTTTTACACGGTATTTTCAAAGTTTAATTAAATCTGCCACATGCATTGCCTAGTACCCTTGGAATGTAGTGCAAAGGGACTTGCAAAACCCTTGCAAGATCTTGCTCTAAGCACATGGCCAGTGCACAGAGTGAAAGAGTGAGGCATATGCTGTGAACATGCTGTCACAGGATTTCGGTTTCCCTGGGCCTTCATGGTGACATCTACACCATTACTGGATGACTCCTTTTTGTTTGAGGTGACACCAAGCAGCAGAGATCACCTCCTTCCCTGTCAGCAGTGGGCAAGGTTTCTCTAGTCCCAGAAGGCCCTTCTCTCCTGGCTTTGCATGAGGACCAAGCCATGCAGAGACACTAGTGACAGAGAGAAGGGCAGAGTTCACTCAGGAAAATCCCAACAGTCAGCGGGCCACCACAATAGGGTTTTTCAGGGTGTGTGAGTGATTGGGCTTGACATCTGGCAGAGGCACAATGATTATAGGCAAAAGTGGGATGAGGGTCAGTGGACAGATAGTTACAGTGGGAAACATCTGAAACTGAACTGATGGGAATGTGGATGATGGGTAACCAGGTCTCACCTGGGGGCCACAGGGGATGAGAATTTTGATTGGATATCAGAATTGGAGGACTGCAAAACTGACTCAGGTTCTTATTGATGGCTGAATCTTACGTGTGTGCCTAGAAGGTTTGAGAATACTTCCGAGAGCCAGGTAATGACAACATCCTGTGAGTAAAACCTCTCATGGCCTTACAATTGGCTCTGATGAAAAGACAATAGTCACATGGGTCATACAGGACATCACCTTCTCTAGAGACCATCATTATCCCTTCTGAACCAACCTTGATTTCAGACATCACAGAGCTGGTCTTCTGATTCTTTGTAACACTAGTTCCCCCACCATGGCTCATCTGCAGAGAAGACTCTCCAGTCTTCTCCAGTCTTCTGGAGCCATTTCCTAGCCAAAGGAATGGGACAAATCCACCACTTCCATTGGAAGCCCATTTCAAATTTCTATTTTTTTTCTCCTTAGATATATGCTAATATTCCAAGAAGCCTTGGAGCCACAAGCAGCTATTTGCAGCTTGGTGTGATCCTGGCTGTCTAGGAGCTTGAGACTTCTCTATGCCAGGAAGGATATGGGTAGGTCTCCAGGGAGTCACCTGTGCCCCATGCGCAGGTCTACCTCCAGCATCCTAGACATTCAGAGTGGCAGCTGGGATCCATGTGTGGTACCTGTGGGCTTTTGAGAGGAAAGAGGTTGTCCCTGGATCTGGTCACACCTGGACACTGATACAAAATAGTCAAGAGAGTTTAAGCCAAATAGTTGCAACACTGAGTTGTTATGGAATATTAACTTAAAGTATGTTACATTCATTGAGGCTGTGGAATATTTGTTTAATGATGCAAAGGTGTGTTGCCTTATTTTATGTTGTAGTTGTTTAACTGTGTGATGCTGTGTTACTTTGCCTGCCCAAAACACCTGATTGTTCTAATACAGAGCAGAATGGTCAATAGCTAGGCAGGAGAGGGATAGGCAGGGTTGCCAGGCAGAGACAATAAATAGAAGGAGAAAAAAGAAGGGGAAGGAGTGGGAAAAGGAGAAGGAGAGATGTCAAGGGCCAGCCACACAGTCACACATCCAAACACTGAATAAAGAAAGAAAGAAAAGATATACAGAAATAGAGAGAGGCAGAAGCCCAGAGGCAAAAGTTACATAGGATAATTTAAGTTAAGAAAAGCTGGCTAGAGAGAAGTCAAGCTAAGGCCAGACATTCATAAGTATCTGTGTGATTATTTGAGAGCTGAATGGCAGGCTCCCCAAAGAGCAAAGAGAGAAAAAATAAAAACTATGCTGTACTATTTCCCATAGCAAGAACCTGACTGAGGTCAACATATCTGGAAAGGGACAGCTGGCTGCACAGGGCCCCGGGGAAACTTGCAGATCCAATTTCCGCAGTCCATCTCCAAGATCATGCTGTACCTGTATGTCCTCTGGCACTGAGCCAGTAACACCTGGGGATCCTGTCATCACTGCACACCAGAGTGATTCAAGAGCCCTACTGGGTTTATGCCTGGTCCCCATCACAAGTTTCTGACTTGACCAGTTTAGGCTGCCACCATCTGGAATGTCAAAGCCTTTCAGGCAATTCTACTGTGCAGCCAAAGATGAGGTCCTACAGGAGCCCTCCTCACTTAATTCTCTATGTCTAGAGGCAGAAGGTCCTGTAGTCCCATGACTTAGTTTCATTGACCAATCCATCCTGAAGGCTGAGCGCTCACTAGTAGATTCACCCACCTATCTGCCATGGACAATGTGAAGGCTCAGGGGTGAGGACTGGACAGTGTCAGGGATAGAGAGTCTCAAGGTCCTGGATGGGCATCCTTTCCACTACACGTGGTTCTGTCTACACATTTTAAGATTTCAGGTTGAGGGGCTGTAGAGATGGCTCAGCAGTTAAGAAAGCTTACTACTCTTGCAGAGGACCTGGGTTTGGTTCCCAGGTCAACATCAGGTGACTTATAATTGCCTGTAACTCCAGCTACAGATGATTTGATGACCTCTTCTGGCCTTCATTGCCACTTGCATATGTGGTGCACATAAACTCACCCAGACACACATAAAATAATAAATTTTGGGGGAGGTCGGTATTACCCTATGTATTTTTAATACTGTTTTTCTTTTTCTTTTAGAAATATAATTACAACGTTCCTCTCTTACCTTTCCCTTGTCTAAAACCTCCCATATGTCCTTCCCTGCTTTCCTTCAAATTCATGACCCCTTCTCACTAGTTGTTATTGCACACATATGTGTATTTATATATATAAATGTATTCCTAAATGTAACCTGATTAGTCTGTATAATGTTACTCACGTATGTTTTGGTGTGTGCTTCCCTGGGAAAGACCAACTCTCCCACCCCCAGTTTTCAGCTGCCAATAGTTCTTTGTGTAGGGTTGAGGCTTCATGGGCTTTTTCTTGTTCGAGTTGGCATGTCTGTTGGCATCATTCTTGTTCAGCTTATGCCTGGGCAGTCGTGTTGGTAGGACTCTCTGTAGGTGTAGCTTCTGATGTTATTAGGAGACCCACTCAGGGTCCTCTGGCTCCTCCCCAAAGATTTCATATTGAAAGAAAGTTTCAACGACAGTCTTCTTTTGTTTATTCTTATGAAATGAATTGTGATTTGTTTATTTTTATAAAACACTTTGCAAACTTAGCTCATTTTCCTGTCTTGAACTCTGTCCTATGTTAAGGTCACACACAGCCACAGGGATGAAGAAGATGTCCTCATGATAAACAGCCATTTGTCCCATGTCAATCATGGGCAACAGATATGGGGCACCTCAGATGATTAAAGAAACATTTTCATATTCTCTAACAAACTGTCCTTGAGCAAAATAAATGGAGAAAAGTACATTTCTACTCAATGAAAAATTAAAGTATGCCAGACCACTTGCTAAATATGACTTTTGTAATTACTGACATATTCTTGTTTTATGTGATTAAATTCAGGTATTTTAAATGAGATTTCCTACCCCTTTGAGCATCCCCAAAAACAGCTTTTATAAAAATAATTTAATTCTATATTTTGGTTAAACTCTTAACCAACATCACCATGTATGAAATTATTTTTAAAACAGTAGTTGATTTAATGTTCCTGTTGGTAAACTGCCTTTACATACAATTTATTTATGCAAAATCCCAGGAAGCTATCATCAACACCCCACAGCTGTGTGAAGACTTCCACAACCTCAGCCATACCTGCCCCAGCTTGGTCACTATATTCTCTTGCTGGCTTTAAGATGACAATCTATCTTCCAGCCACAGATTCCTAACACTGTCCTGCCCATCCTGTGTGCTCTCCCCTGCTCATACTGGGGACTTCACCCCTCTGCCCTGGAGAAGACTTCCCCAGCCTGCCGAGAGCCTGAACCAGCCCTGTGGTGCTGGGACCTCCCTACAAGATTTAGAAGCTGTGACCCTTATATGCATTTGACTGGTGATTCCATTACAGGGGTAGCATCTTCTCCATCACTAGACATTCCTGAGGATATTTCCATAGTACATCCAGCCCAGCAACTGGCCAGTGAGGGCAGCTTAGACACAACAGTGGCAGGCTTACAGTGAGTGCTGGCCTGACCTAGAGGTCAGAAGGTATGATCTATTTTGGTTCTAACACAAGTCAAGGCCTCGAGTTAACCACCTGTGGAAAGTGGTGCTTTCTCTGCAGGCTGGAAGGCTGGGTGGAGTCAATTTTTATAAAATAGTCTCCAGAGTGTTGGCATTTTATCTAAAGAAACCTTTAGACCTTGAAAATCCAAGCTGTAATATTTAATATCACTTCTGCAGAGGTCAGCAGGCAGCCTTGTTACTCCCGCTCTGAAGATGGTTTTGCAATAGCTTCATTTAGACTGTGTCTCTGGTGACAGGACTTTCATACATTCACATCCTAGAGAAAAAAATTCCCCCACGCTTTCCGGATTATTTCAGCTAAACAACAATTAAAATACAGACTTTTCACTCAGCCTACACCAGTCCCTCTTTGCTCTGAGCCTCGAATATGTGAGAAGAGATGCTCCCAGGAGTCCTTCAAGGCCCCATTCTCTGTGCAGGCTAATCACCCATCCACAGCCCTTCCCCAGGGAAGCTTGGCTTTATTGTATCTAAATCAGGTCACAGCAATCGGAACTGTTGGCCATAGCAAACACAGGAGGAAGAATCCTTCTCCTCACAGCCTGGCAGAGAACTCAATGGGCTGAGCAAATGGGAGTAGACACTGAGCTAGAATGAAGCCTGTGGTACACACTGGGGACCAGTCTCTGTGGTAATTAGCCTAGGGAGGCCTAATGGGCCAGGGAGCTTTTGCAAAGTTTGATTGGCAGGACATCGATCACTCTATTTGTGGTTCTGCTTGTCTCTTTGAGGTAGTAAATGGAAACTTAGCTTGTAAAACCTCCTATTAGCTACTTTATGGGATCTGTTCTCAAGAGACAGCTGTGTGTTCCATGCTGGGGAGGCACTGAAATACAGACTGTGTTTGATGCTGTAAGCACAGATAAATGCTTATCTCCCTCTGCAGACAACAAGCCAGGGCCTTCATCTTCTTCCCCAGAAGGAACTTCCCTCAGGAGTGTGTCATTTGAAACATCATACAAACCTGAGCTGTTCTTTGGAATCTGTTGGACCTATCATTCTAGACTGTGACACAGTCACCACAGTGGCGCTTGTATTCTTCCCCTTGGCTTGTGACTTCAAAGGGAAATGGCCTTGGCCACAGCCAGATGACCAGGAGTACCTCTTCTGAAGCTGTGGACTTAGTAGCTGGAGATGCTCCTGAGTTCAAAGGCAGAAGGTTTTGCTACATTCACACTATAACTCAGTACCCTCCATGGCAGTCACCACAGAGATCCAGATGTTAATTTTGGATAAGACCACAGCCAGTGCATGACCTAATGGCTAAAAGATAACTCACAAAGATATACTGATGTGTGTATATTTCTGGGCATGCCTGTGTGCTGATGTTTTCCTATGTGTGCATATGGCTGTGTGGGTGTTCGCCTGGATTGTGTCCCCCCATGGAGTTTTGATATGAGTTATGACCCAATGAAGGGCACTGAGGACAATCCTGTCCTCAAGTGTCCCTGTACAAGAGCTGAGATGGACCCACCAGAAGTTAAAATTTCCCAAACAGCAGGAAGAAGCCTGTGTTCTAATTTGACAGGACTTTGTTGAGGTTCTGAGCCTGAAGTGACACGACTTCTAGGTAGTGCTGGGCTGTGCTGAGGGGCTACACAATCTCTGGGAAGCCATCAGTGCTGATCCATGACTGCTGGTCAAGAAAGATCCTCACAGAGAATTCCACCAAGAAAAACAGACATGGCCTCTGGCTGCACACACCATGCTTACAGCTTCCAGGCTACGTACAGAAGTCAGCACTTTTTTTCTTTCAGATAAAGTAATTTTAAGTGGAAAAACAAATTCACAGCATAAGATCTTTTTTCCATGCCAATTAGAGCTCCCTTTAAGCCAATTCCTCCCCTGCCACTCCTCACTGCTGGGGAAGCACCAATCACCAATCAGGACCTAACTTGTAATGCAAGGTAGTTTGAGGAGTCAAAATATATGTCCCATTTGGAGTGCTGACGTTTGCCTGCTCTGACTCCAGAGGAAGGTCTCTACACTAGCTCCTGGATAGCAGCAAGAGCCTCAGGTGACACAGTAGGTGGAGACCCAGGAGGTCACAGGGGCTATTGAACAGCTAGGGGTGAAAAGACCTACCCCACCCTGCTCTCAACCTTGAAGACAAATGCTGCCAATGTGTCACTGTAGCTGCCTCCTCCGAGATAGGAACAATGATGCATTTGTCCTGAGTGCAGACCCAAGTCATCCTGGAGCATTCAGGGAAGTTCAAAGACATAGTCACAGTTCTGTTCAGCTTCAGAAATTCTACTCCCAGCCTTCAAGGAGCAGAGAGCTCTGCATGGAGCTCAGACACAGCCTGAGCTGTTAGGGATCATGGGGTCAGAGCTACCGGGAAGGTGAGAGTGGTCAAATTTGTGGAACTGCCCCACTCCTGGAAGCTCAGAAGATAGCCTACTGAGGGAAATGAGGCTTCTGCCCTTTGCTTCCAGAGGCCCTTGAGCTGAGTTCAGGATATTGCAAAGAAGATGCAGGTCTGGAGAAGATTCTAGAGCAAACACAAATGGCAAGCAAGTTAGCCAACTTGGCTGACAGACACCCCTGTTCCTAAGCAGGGCCTCAGATGTTTGCCATAGGCTCCAGACAGCTTCAATATACAGAACTGCTTCTTCATGTGAAAGGAAAACCTTAGGCAAATAAATGTTCCTTATCAACACCAAAACTGCAGGGTTGGGTCTACTGCATTCCTGGATAACTGAGATGGGGCAGAGAATAAGGCCATGGTGACCGACCATGCCTGAAAATACAGACCTATGTATATGTCATCCCAGATTTGTGTGTGTGTGTGTGTGTGTGTGTGTGTGTGTGTGTGTGTGTGTGTTCAGTATTCAGTAGAATACTGGTTATTCTCCTAGCAGGCTGTGCATGGCTCAAATATCACTCTCTGAACCTGCACTGCTTTCTAGTGTGAGTGACCAAGACTGGCCACATGCAGGGATGAATAGCCTGTGGTCCAAAGTATAGTTTCAAGAATGGGCCCTCCAGAACACAAAAAAGACGGGGAACCAATGAAGGGTGGGAGATGGATCAGAAGTCAGGAAGAAGTTGCAGCTGCACTCAAGAAGTGATGGTGTAAGGCTGTGCCAGGTTCCCCAAGTCTTCAGAGAGACTGTAACCACTCCTGGGCAGCACTAGCAGAAGAGCAGCAGTCAGTACTGGGTAAAGAGTACCCCTGAGAGGAGGAAGCACCCACACTGAATTGCTTGCTTGCTACAGAGGAGGGTCACACTGTGGCCCTCAGATCCCTGTGTGTCTTCTGCCATAATAGATGTGTATGTTGGAGTCCTTTAGAACTCATCTTTAGAACAACTCTTTAGAAGCATCGGGGACAAATATTGGCAGCTGTACCTTTTGATAAACCATCTCCTGGAAAAGTCCATTGTTGAGACCTAGCCCAAATCAGCAGCCTTAGCTGTGCAGGGATATGGGCTTCTAGATACCTTCCAGATGGCTGGGGATGTGGAAGGGAGCCAAGCATGCTGGACTGCCCAGATGTCTCCTTGGCAGGCTCTGATGCCTTAGAACTCTGTATGAGGAGAGCAGACATGGCTCTTGCCGGTTCCATCAGAGCATGGTTTTAATAAGAGTACATTTAGTAATTCACAGGTACCTCACAGGACTCTTGAAGTATGAGGGTCCAGATCATGGTCCATACATGAAGGCAGTGATCTGGTGGTCTCTGGTGGGGAAGCCGTGAATGCCCTTGAGTGTCAGGTCCTGCATTGGATTCAGACAATTTCCAGTCATGAGCTCCTGGACTTCAGTGTTGTCAGCAGAGAACTCTCATTGTATCTCCAACTCCTAAAGAGAAGTTCATACAGAGCCTTGGGCTGATGGAGCCCAGGATAGGACTCCAGTCAGCACTGGGATGCGGAAGTGAGAGGCCACACTGAGGTTGCTATATGGTGATGTTCCTGACAGCAACCCCAAGCCAGAGATGGGAGATTTCCCCAGATGGAGAAAAGACCTTTGAGCTGGTTAATTCCTTGTTTTAAATTTAATTTATTCACTGGGCCCCAGGGTATTTGCTTTCATGCTGTTTCTCTGGATGTGGTGAGCATTGAAATCTCTAGACAGAGTCTAGCTGATGACTCCCTAGTTAGGGTAGCTTTGTCCTATGCTCTGAGGGCCTGAGGAGAGGAAGGCTGCAGGAAGCACCCAACTTCCCTTCCCCAGTATCCTAAGGTGGGACACTGCCACTGTCTTCTCATGCCCGTGGCTTAGCTTAGAGCTCAGGCCATTTCTTTTGGGTCCTTCAGCTGCCCACTGTGGAGCCCAGTTTCCTGTCTGTGTGAGGTCACATGACAAATACCCTGCAGTAAATCTTTCTATATAGATGGAGAGAAGTAGATATGCAGGGAGGCAGGTGGACAATGCATTTATTTTTCTTTAATAAAATCCACTCTTAACAGTCATTACCTTTACTGATGAAATCAATAATTCCCCTAATGCACAATATTTAAATGTTATCTTAAAATATTCATATTTTAACAATAAAGCATTTTATTCATGTTCCCGTCTTCTACAAATGGAGTCAATGGAAATAGTTTCAATCTCAGAATTCCAGTTCTGTTTCTATAAACACTGAAAGTCATTACTGAGCCAAAGAAAGCTGTTAAGAGTTTTAAATGATTTTTAAAGGTAGTGAAATGGGCTCTGCTCATTCCCAGGCAAATCAGATAACCTCGTCCAAGTAAAGCATCATGGTTGGCATCTAGATGCCCTTGCCGGATGGCTCAGACTGAGGGAAGCATTTATGTTGGTGCCCTTTTCCATTGCTGATACCCATTCAGGAAAGTTTCCACTTCATCATCATCAGATACTCATAGGTTGTAGCATACTGGTTACCAATATATGGTGTGACTATTTGGAGGGAATTTCCAGACATCCAGATACAAGGTATTTCCCTGACAGGTTGAATGCCTCCCAGATGGAGATTCTTCCAGAGCTGTCATTACAGAGCTCTGTCATGTTTCCTTTTGCAAGGGGCTCCCTCACACTCCTCTCACCTCCCATCAAAAGAGGGTCTGTTTTGGTTTGTTTTGATTTTGCATCAAATGGAGACTATTGCAGAGATGAGCAACTGGTAAAAATGCAGAGACTAAGTGTCTGTGGGGTTCCCCTTGAGTTCAGAAGAGACTGGGCTTTTGAACAGCTTTGGGACTATTAAAACCATGGGGACTTCTGAAGTAGGGATGACTGTGTTTTGCATTATGAGACAGCTATGAGCTTTTGAGGAGCCAGGAGTGGAATGTTATGGTTTGGATCTGAATCTAAGGCTTATGTTTTTTATTATTTAGTCCCCAGCTTATAGAGAGATTTAGAACGCTATGAAGATTTTTGGAAATGGGACATGCCTGGTAGAAGTAAGTCACCATGAGTGGGCCTTAGGTGCCTACAGTTCCGATCTGCTTTCTCTGCTTCTTGCCCACCACCATGTGGGGCATCTCTGCCACACAATCCTGAGAAAAGAACTAAGATGATCCTGCCATGCCTTTCCTGGCAAAATGGGCAGAAGCCCTTCAAAATCCAGGAGCTTGCATAAACTTTTCCCTTGGTGTCATAGTCTGCTCTTCATGGCTGTGATAAATGCCATGACCAAAATTAACCCGAGGGAGGAAAGGGCTTATTTGGTTTTCATTTCCATTCCACAGTCCATCATGGTGGGAAGTCAGGGCAGGAACTCAAAGCAGGAACTGAAGCAGAGGCCATAGAGGAACACTATTTACTGGCTTGCTCCCTGGCTCACAACCACACAGAGGTGACATTGTCCACAGTGGGCGGGGTCTTCCCATATGGAGAGTCAGGAAAATGTCCCCAAAGACTTGCCTACAGGCCAATCTAATGGAAGCATTTTCTTAATTGATGTCCTCTCTTCCCGGACATCTGTTTGTTTATATCATGCTGACAAAGACCCCCAGCCAGCACACTTTCTTTCATGTTCCTTCTGTAAGACACTTTGGTCACTATAACACTAAAGTGACAGAGACAATAACCAACCATACTAACACCTCAGGCCCTGAGGGCTCTTAGAACCAGGGATGTTCCACACATCCTGGGTCCGTCGCACTTAAGCAAAGATTTCTTATGCAGGGGTGCAGGATTAAAGATGCAGAGGTGATGGATGCTAGATCCCTCCTGCAAGACATGTGTGCAGAGTTGCCAACTGCATTAGGCATCCTTTCTTGTGGGTCATCGATGGTGACCTATGAACTTCTCCAAGCTTATTCCACGAGTCAGAAAACAGGTTTGGGGTTACAGGTTTGGCTCATGACAGATGTGTCCAATTTCAGAGCATTTATTCTTTACCTCCTCATTCACCAGCTCCTTTCAAAAGATGTCAGGTGCCAGTCTGCCATGCCAGCCACCCAACCACTGTGGTGGCCACCACTTGGAAGGACTTACCACTATGTGGGGGGGTGAGTTATGTGAGTATACATATGTGTGTGTGCTAGACAGTATTTAGCTCCCTGAGAGCCCCTTAATTATCCTCATCCTTCACAGTGAACACTCCTTGGCCTGATTTCCACCAAAAACAAAGGCAAACTGCTTCCCTCCAGAAATTGCTTGCATCACTTGTATTTTATATCCAGACTCGGAACTGGATCCTTCAATTATGCAGCTCTGCAGACTTGGGCTTGGGATGTCTGGACATATCTCATTAGGTCTCCCTGGAACATCTAAGTCCTCTGCCACTGAGACTGGGTGTCCATGGCACCAACAGGATTCTTCTGCTGAAAACCACGCAATTTGACTATGAGGCATATTGCATATGTGGGGAAATAATCAGATATAAATAAACACAAGGGGAAGGAAAGGCACATACATTGAAAGCTTAGAAAAATGTACAACTATTAGGGGACTTTGGAAAATTGGTTGTATCTGTTTCATAATCTCTGAGGTAGCTGAAGAAAAGGATGCAGCTCCAGCTGCCTGCAGCTAATGTTATTCATTGCAGCCCTTATCAGCCCCCAGCCAGCATGCATAAGTTTCTCTCTCATGCTAACCTAAGAAGGGAGATTCCTAATCCCAAGGGAGCTACATGGAAGAGGGGAGCAGAAGACCTTAATTGATGAGTGGAGAGCTGGGAGCATTACTGAGGCCATGTCACCCTGGATCCTAATTGGGAGGCTGTCTGTAAAAAGTAATCCATGCTAGAGGCAACTAACACAAAAATATTTTAAGTGAGAAACTTTGCCTAATGACATGCTTTGGCAGCTAGTTTCTGGCCAGACACTCTGCAGCCTCACTCCATTCTCTACAGGATCTGTGTGCCCTGGGGCAGGTCCAAGCCGACTGAAACTCCCATCCTGGATGGCCAACCTCACCCCAGAAGGGTCCATGGGGCAATTCCTTTTTTGCCTTGCTGACTCTTTAAATAGTCCACGTGGCCAAATATAGCACACACATGTATGCATAATACATAATCACACATATGCAAGCAACCAGGTTTATACAGGTAGACATATACACACTGTATCTATACCCACTCATATGTATGTATACTTAGGTGCATAACCATACATAAACACACATATTTACGTTTATAAATGCAGTCACTTTTACACCCACACTTTATGTACACATATACATATAGACAGACACAAATGAACACACTCATACATATAGATAGACATACTAACAAACATACCTACAGATACACACACACACACACACACACACACACACACACACACACACACACACACATATATATATATAATATATATATATATATATATATATATAATTCCATTCATGTATCTGTACACACAGGGACATGCCTGCACATATAATCTCTTCTCAAGGTTTTAGTCCTAGTGACACAGATTGCTTTGTATAAACTAGGATTTGGGGCCCATAAAGAACAATAAATTCTTAATTTATCTTTCAACAATGAGTGGTAAAAAAAAAGTGTTAATCTCTCAACTACAGCTTAAAGTAAACCTTGGAGTGTCTCCTGCATTGCTAGAGTTGGGTACACTGTCTGCCTGCCCAAGGACCTGAGGAGACTGGCAGCTAATTGGCTCAGCTCTGTGTGTTCCTAGCCTGGCTGGATTTACCATGGTTTTCGTCACTCAGGATGTCTGTGGGGCAGACACAATTAGGAAAGGCTGTCAAATCCATGATGACCTCATCAAGCCAGGGGAAGAGCGCCTTCTGTTCCTTCAGGATAAGAGCCTGGTACAGGGATGTCACAGACCCTTACCACTCTTCACATCTTTCTAGAAGGCTGTTCGCCAGTTCCCCCCCCCACTTCTCTCCTTCTGTCTCCTCCATTTAGTCCCAAAACCTCTCTTAGAAAACTCTTGTGAGGATGTGTGGGCTCTTCTGCTCCCCCAAATCCTCTCCTGGTGGAACTCCCTGGTTTTCATGCTATCTCCACCTCCCCCTTGATCCTCTCTAGCTGTTTCTCATGTAGCCAGCCACTGTCCCTGTGTGCTGTCTGTCACAGCCACCTCCCAAGCTCTCTATCACATTCCCCAGTGCCTCCTGTCTGTGCTCAGTAACGCTTTCACCATTGACAAACCTCTAATGCTCTGGGGGCTTTAATGACGTAGTAAGTACTAGTTTTAGATTCACAGCAAACCTGAGAGAAATGGACATAGATTGGATTTCCCACCTACCCTGGCTGCACACACATACCACCACCACCACCATCAATACACACACTACAGCTGAGCATCTGTTAATGTCACACCTGAAGTCCCCAATCTGCATTGGTTTTTTTTTTTCCTGGTGTGCATGCAGTCTATGGGTTTTAATGAATGTGCAACAGTTTAGGCTGCCTTTACCAGGTCTTATGAAAGATATACCATGCCTGAAAGTCACCGTACTCTACCTGCTCTCCCTGCCTCTCTAGCCCCTGGAATTGATGGCTTTTCCTGCCACTGCTACATCCGTTGCTTCCTTAGACTATGATGGGTGTTGGAATCACAGTTTGCCACAGCCTGTTCACAGTGGCTTTTCTTAAAAGTTTCCCCATGTCTCTCTGTGCCTCAGCAGCCCCCGCCCATCTTTCAGCATGTATGTTCCATCTTGGATGTGCGGCCTACGATCTCTCTGGTTATCAGCTGCTGAAGAACACCCTGCAGGCTACATGGTTAGGCAATTATAGACAAAGTTGTGCAAGGCTTTGTGTGGATGTCAGTACCAACTTGCCCTGCACTTCCAGTAGCCAGAAGTCAACACTATAAAAGTGGGTCCTGCACCTTGTGAGAATGAGAACATGAGGCCTGAGGAGCATCCCCAATACTGCTACACATCTGCACTAGGGAAGAACTGACAGGCACCTGGACTCAGCTACCAGAACACCCACCTGTGTGCTTTAGAATAACAATGTTAAAAAGGCTGGTTTGCAAAAGCTTGGAGGGAGGGAGGGAGGAAGGGAGGGACGGAGGGAGGGAGGGAGGGAGGAGGGAGGGAGGGAGGGAGGGGATGCTAACAGTCTGAAGGTAAGTGAGGACCACATGGGCACATGACAAAGCCTTGGACCTTATCCAGAAACCCTACAATGCTCTCCTTCTCAGAGTCCCACATGAATTTTCTCACTAGCTACTGTGACTTCCATCTCTTTAGACCACTTGTTGACTCTAAAGGTTAAGGGTTGGTGAAAAGATCCAGAAATTTTGGGGCCACATCCAAATACAATGGCCTATTGATTGGGTTACAAAACACCTCCAACTTCTTCCAATTGCCTATCTTTTACCTAATTTACTAGGCACTCTCCTATGACATGGGACTTGTTTGGGAGAAGGGAAACTGAATAGGTGTGAACTTGAGGGGTGACATGCTCACTATGCTGCATTTTGGGTTACCAGTGTCCTTTGACACCATTGTCTCTTAAAGGTCTCCCAGGCGTCCCGATCTCTCTGGGTTCTCAGCTAGTCATTTCCTAGTGATATCTGTGACCTATAAGCAATGATGGGTACTTGGCATGTTGTGGAGCCAGCAGCAAAATAACATTTAACCCATTGACAATAACACAGGAAAAAGGAGATAGCAGAATAAGCCACCTGCTCCCTACTCTTGGTGTCACCAAGACCTCCAGGTGCAGAGGCAGCAGTCAAGATCAATTATGAAATGGTGATTGGAGCCAAATGTGAGAATTGATTAATTATGTAATTTGAGTGTTTGGGGTTTTAATTACACAAAAATCACATCATATACCCAAGCATAGGAAAGGTCGCCAACAAAGGTTTCCAAGTAGAATACAACCATTCAGCACATGTTCCTGTCTGCATCCTCTCTCTTGTAGCACGCTGAATATACCCCGTCTGAATCACACAAGCTTCTGTGTCTTGCAGGTGTAGAGTCTACACTCACCTGCTTCTGAGAAAGTATGGGTGCCTGATCCCACAACCAAGAAGAAGGCAGCCAGTGCAACTCTTGGCCTAGGAAGTGTCCCTGTGTGTTGTGCTATGCTTTCTGCTGCTGTCAGAATGGTGGTGGTGTCCCTATTTTCATGGATCTGGAGTTTAGTTGATATAAGGTAATATGCCATTGCATTTTCACTGACCTAGGTTACTCTAACTCCAGCCAGTCAGTCATCTTAGTGTCCTACAAAGTGGGCCAGGTTAACTCCCATATGATTAGTGTCCAGCACATGTCTTGAAATCTTAGGTAAATAGGACATTTGTTCTGTGAGAGATATCTTATTCTTTTGTGTCTACCCAACCTATACCCCTGAGTATGATCATTGATCATTGCACAGGCTAGGTTTGATCCAGCAGCACTGGAGAGCAAGTGTGCCTGGCAATGAGTTGCTCATATGCTGTCTATGGTCTCCATGATTGGGTCCATTGCGATGGACCAGAAGCATTGCTGTGCTAGGAATCTTCTACACTATCACTCCTAGCACCTAAGTAGCCTTGCCACCCCACTGGCTTCTAGAATGGCCACCTATAGCTCTGATAAGATTGGGTCAGTGTTAACAGAGGAAAGAATAGAGAGTCACCATGACCAGAGCAGGGGATCACAGTATACAATGCAGAGAGAAGGTCATGAGGCCCTGAACAGACAGTCATGGTGTCTAGAGCAGAGGTTCATTTCCTCCAGAGAAGCAATCTGTGATACTGTAGAACTTAGGAAATGCCTATTGATATAAGTGCAGGATCTTGATCCTAGGCTATGCTCGATGCAGAAAGGAGTTCAGGTGGGCAGCACACTCACTCTCTCAAGTGCAGAGAGTGATGCTCTCAGTCGCTGCCCCCACCTGAGTGTGTCCATCCCTCAGTCCCATTGCTGAGCCTCGCACAGCCTCATGTCTCTTTTAGTCCTCTCTTGTTGGCTTCTTTCTACTCACCCAGGCATCTAACCACCAGCTTTGCTGGCCTTCCTAGGTCCTTGACTCACAAATCTGACTCCTCTTTGCAGCAGATGTTATCTTGGGTCTCACAGTCTGGGTGCCCACCTTGGCCCCGGAGTTCAGTTATCTGCCCCTCAGACTAAGTGACTAAACTTGGTACCCATGTCCTGCATGCACATATGGGACTGGAGTCAACTGACGGGTGCGGAAGCTTCTATCATGTTTCAGCAAACTTAGGCATCAGCATGTCCGAATTTCTATTATAATTCCACCACACCTACAGCACCTGTGAAAGGTTGCACCAGAGTAGACAGCAAAGAATGCTGCTTCTATCCTAAAGTAATGAAACACTCAGACATAAAACTTGAAGATTTTTCTGGTGTCTGTGGCTGTTGCTCAGGGATCTTGGCGTTCAATCTTTCTTAAAGGCATAAAGATAGCTATTAGCAACTTGGATCATTGTCTAAGTGTGCAGACTAGAGGAGCCTGGAGCCCATCTCTGAGCTGCATTTGGAATTCTCAGCATCCACAAAAGCTTCCTAGATATGGATAGAACCAGTGCAGAGTCTTTATCAACATAATACATAATTATGTGTGCAGTGCTCTTTCAAATATGATGCTCAGCTTGCAACAGGGAATATAAGCCTGCTATCTCAATTATGTTTGCTGATGTGGCTTTATAGAAAAACAACATTCATAAATAATAATCACCAACTTTGTTGATTTTCCTGCATCCTAATAAATTAAAGGGAGCAATTGACAACCTCATCGATTTGTACTTCAAGCCATATTTTCAAGATAGCAGACCAGCATCATTTCACTCCTGCTCCCGGGTTCACCCAGCTGTGGTACACCTCTTCACTTTGCTGTTTTCACAGGGAGAAATAAAGCCATTAGCTCCCCCATGATCATAGTCATGACTCACATCCTGCAAATTGCATACTACTGCAAGCAGAGATATAAGTATCGCTATCCAAAGATTCGAGACAATGGCATTTATAGACATGTGTACCTTCAGGATAATATAAAGACACATAACACTTTTTACATCTCAGAACACATCCTAAATATGGTGATTCTTGCAACCCTCCCAATAACCACCCTCCCTACAAATTGCCTGTTGTGCATCATAGTTCATTTTTAAGAAGTAGACATCCAAGACCTGATGGGATTTCTTCTGTGATAAAGTAGTATACCAGCAATTACATACAGTTAAGTCTTATGGAATCAGTATTATTTATAAGCACATTGAGTGATGAAGAAAAGGCATTGAGTACTAATTGCTAATTCAATCACTGTGTGTCTGCAAGTTTGCTGAGAACAGCACTCTAGTCATTTTCTGGATATTGGGGGTTACTCTGCTTTGACACCCCTTGTGGGAGGGGGGTGAAAAGATGCAGCACCAACAACTCAGGCACTGGGAGTCAGTGAGTAGCATAGCATGCTGCAGACTCATTTATTAAAGAAGTTAGACTTGCCTTTATACCCCCTCCTAAAGTCCCATTGGCTCAGGCTGCTGGCTCTGCTGTGTTGCCCTTTCCTCATTGGTGTCTCTAGCCAGGTGTCTCTTCATCAGCATTCTCTGGGCATAGAGGCAGGCTTGGCTCAGGGAGGAAGTACCTGCCTCCAATGTTCATGCAGGCTGGCCTGGGCACCTGTGGCTTGGGTAGGCTGGCCAGCAGTTTCTCCTACAGCTGGACATTGAGAATGCCTGGGACATGACACCATGAGTCCCATGTTGGCTGCTCAGGACCAGCCTCCCCATCACAGTGAGGCCTTTGCCAACCTGCCTGACAGGACCAGTATTATGGTATCAGTGCTGCAAGCTGGTCAAGTCCACTCATTGAATACCTACCTGGCCAGATTCCATTTTCACCCAATTCATTTGCAGCCATGTATACATTTACTGAAATTTAGGGATTTCCATTTCTAAGGAGAATAGTCTTGGGAAGTGTTTGCAGCCTCCTACATGAATACAGAAAGTCTCTGTGCTCATGCGCACACTCAGCCACTCTGCTCTATCATGTACAGAATTGTCAAAGTCTGTTATGTGATCAATTTCAGAGAACATGTAAAATCCAGGTCCGAGTCTGAGACAGTCTTAATGATGTCAAAGCTCTGTTACTGCCCTGTCGGGGCCCAAATATTGAATATGATATTTCAGATACAGGCCTCAGCTCAGATTCCAGGAACTCGAATCTCCCATTGTCTTTTAGATACTGGCTGGTTACCATCAGATGGCTTGGCCACAGTGGAGAATGGCTTCTAATTTGTGTAACAATAGATCTAGACTCCTGGGTGGACCCATACCCATCATGGGGGCTGGTGGGACATGCCTAGGGACTAGTGAAGGACTAGTGAGACCTAGTGAGATGTGCCATTACAAAATGTCTGAGGGCTTGTGTACGTGCATCCTGAGACCATCCCTAGTATTAAAGGAAATATTTGATATCAGCTTTATACATGATAATAGATGTCTTCTGCCTGTACCCCCACTTTTGGAAAGCTATTTAAGAGGATGCTTAAATAAACTGTGGTCTCCAGTATGGACTAAGAGCCCTCCTGAGATGACAAGATATCTCTGTCTCGCCCTTAATGCTATTGGGTAGCTAGGCTTTCCCTCATCCACACTTCCCCATGCAGGGTCGGACCTGGGGCTGTTCAGCTGGTTCTGATCACAGCCCCAAAGACATCAGTCAGGAATAGATGGCCTCTGTAGCATGGAACTGATACAGGCCAGACCCTGGCACTGCAGCCAGCTTCAGCAGAACCATCCTGTCTGTCTTTAGGACAATCTGGGTTGTTTTACCATTTTCAAGGTTAATGCTGGAGAGCCTCTCTCCTTGGTCCATATCTCATATGCTGACTTGGCCCTGTGAGGCCACCAATTGTCTTGAGTTTGGGCTTTCTGTTCTTCCTCAACAACAGAACCCATGTCTTTCAGAGAGGGTGCCAGGACCCATTTGCAGATTGGGTTGTGTACAGGCTTCAGGGAGGTGAAGCTTGTGGGAAGGAATGAGAGGACCTCTGCATCTGGGAGCATGTCATTTTATAAACTGCTTTCAGGGCTTTGGAATTGAAAATTACTAATCCAGTGATGCACACAGAAGTTGATTTCCACGTTTGAGTGATGACAGTGAATGTGAGATGCAGAGTGTCCCTCAACTGCCTTTCTTCTTGCTACAGCAAGCTGTTGGGGACCCACAATTTGGTCATGAAGGGAAGGAGTGCCCTATTCAAGGCCATTTCTGTGTGTTCATGTAGAGTCTTTGGGTGTTTCAAGTCCAGTTCTTCTGATGTTTGGCGCTAAAACAATTGTTTTTAACAATATAAACACAAAACTAGAGTAACATGTGATCCAGCAAATGAACTCTGGATCACAGCTTGGAATCAAGACCCTGAGGCTCATTTTTGCTTATTTTTCATTTTCAGAAAATCCAAAAAGATCCCCCACAACTCAAGATTCTTAAGGTAGCCGTGGTTGCAAAGGTGTTTTTTTCCATATGAGGTAATATGTTCAGGGTTCTGTTCATTAAGACATGGACAACTTGGAGTGGGGTAGGGGGAGTTGTTTATTAACGAAACACAGAGTATCTCATCCCAGAGTAAGCTCTGGAGTCCAAGGCCTGCATCTGACAGTCTCATTGTTTCAAGCTCAGCAGCTGGCCTGGCCAATGAGGTCTCTGGGATGTAGGCTGAATTAAGTTAATGGGTAGAAAGATGAGGGGATGGATGGTCAGTGGGTGGATGGTTGGGTACATGGATGGATGTGTGAGTGAGGAGGTAAATAAAGGAGGGACTTCTGATATATTAAATGTTCATTCAGGAACCTCTAAGGTCACCTAATTATATCTAGACAGTTGAGTGGGATCTATTTTTGTCTCAAGTAAGTCATACTGTCTCACAGACAAAGCCTAAACAGGCCCTTGCCACTCACAGCCTCCTCCCCTGTTAAGTACTCATTTTCTATGGCCCCTCCAAAATACTTCTAACATGGAAAAATTAATACTATAAGGGATGAGTTCTGAGCCTGGTTCTCTCAAAGAGACAACTAGCTCTTCAATCGGAGACACCCAGAGCACAGAGACTAAACTGGTTCTTGGGGAATTTCTTGGGAGAAAATGGGTTATCTCCATGTGTACAACAAACTCAGAGTTCCGCTTGCCAAGTTTTTTGGTTGTTGCTGCTTTTGTTTTCCTGTTTCATTCTGAGGAAGATGTCACAGTGCACACCCATAGAATCATGCATGTTGCCAACACCAGCACCCATCTGTGAAATATCCCCTCTTGGCAGGCTTTGCAGTCAGGAAGACAGTAAAGAAACACTTCTGAGTTGCTTGATTATTTTACATGAGCTTTCCTCACTTTGAAATTGAAAATTAATAACCCACTGATGCGTGCAGAGGATGACTTTCTGTCTGAATGGTGGCAGTGAGGAGCCAGCCAGCTCAGACTCCTGAACCATCTCCTTCTCTGGTTGGCTGACAGCCAAGATTGCCCTGGGCCTGGGCCTGAAACTCACAGGCTCCACCCTTTTCCCCAAAGGCCATGATGGGAATGACTTTAGAACCACTGTTTTGACACTTGATCCTATACAAATAGAACTCATAAATCCCAAGCTGAGATTTTGAAGTCTAGTTTGAACTTCCTGAGTTTGAGATATATAGCAAGTACTTGTGATCTAGAAGTTAATTGACAATAAAATTTTGTTAAGCCCACAGAAGACTTTCAGTCCCGTGTCTGTTGACCTCTTCGAAGTGCTTGTTCCATTTGGATAGGTTTTGTCACCTTGCTGAACATTATTTCAGGGACATTTGTTCTCACGAATGCATTTGACCCTGAAGACAACCTTGGCAGATGAACCCACCTGTGGAGTCACACTGTCTTGTCTCCACCATGAAAACTGGCATTATTAAAATGCAAGTGTTGTCTCAATGTTCACATGGTAGCAGAGGCTTCCTTAATAAACAGAAATAATACAATGACCCAAACGCACAGAAAAGCTTTCCCACACAGCCCACAGGAGGAGGGAGCAGAGACCATCTGCCCAGGTCATAGAATAGGAGCTAGTTTCTTATAACCCGAGTCCCTTCTTCCATTAACATTCACACTTAAACAACCTCATTTACCAAATGGTTAGTGGGAAACCTGGTTTCCTCTGTGCAGTAGCATAGGAGGAAGCCAGTTGGAGACCTTGAGAACGAGCCCTGGGACAGACACCCTTCTGGAAGAAGGGGACATCCCACTGGAACTGGGACCATTAGAAGCCAGGTAAGCTTGCAAGCTCATTAACAATGACATTTGAGGGAAGCCAGCCTCAACCCAAGCAAAGAGCAGCCTGGAAGGCGTTATTTTCTGGCCTCAGAAGGAGAAGGGGCCTCAGCAGTGGAAGCAGAAACATGACTTTTAGAGACCCCTGGCTAATGAGGCCTTGTAATTCTTTGCACTTGAATTTCCCTGCAGTGTTCTGTGAGAGAACCAGCCTTCACAATCTCTAGGCCTGGAGCCCAGGGTTAGCAGGGTGGCTGCCTGTTTGTCAGCTCCTCCAATATGCTTTTCATGTATTTGGGATGACTTTTCAAGGGGAAAAAATGAAGCTTGATGAAGTTGTCAGATGTGTCATATAGTTAGGAAAGGTCCAGCAGTGAATTCTGCCTTCCCTGCCCTTCATTTCCATGGCTCTGCTCCATGCCCTGCAGTCAAAGTTGTGGCATACGGTGGTAAGGTCAAAGCAGAAAAGCCAAAAGGAACTCCCAGAGTTGGATGCTGGGGAGGTTGGCTGTGTCCTCTCACATTTTATGCTGACTTTCTCAGGTACAGGTGCAATGTTTCTGAAAGTTAACTGGAAATGCTGGTGAAAGTGGGCATAAAGATGGAGCTGATGGATGGGTGGTGGTGGCGCACGCCTTTAACCCCAGCACTTGGGAGGCAGAGCCAAGTGGATCTCTGTGAGTTTGAGGTCAGCCTGGTCTACAGAGTGAGTTCCAGGATAGTCAGGACTGTCACACAGAGAAACTCTGTCTCAAAAGACAAAAACAAAAGGATGAAGCAGTTGTTTCCAGGTAAGCACTAATTACGACCTTATGCAGAACATCCTTTCCAGCAGAACAAATACACAGCATGGGTTCCTGATGAGGTAAAGGTTAGGGGCTCTGTCAATACTCCCTCAACTTTCCTGGACCCAGTTCTTCCCCAAGTCTTGGTTATGTCCACTTACCATTCAATGGAAGTTTTCATTGACAAGTAATAGAGACGGAGCCTCATAGCTTATCATAGTCCCAACCAGCCAGGGGATCAATTTCTCAGTGTCTCTTGTCATGTAAAGGAGAGAGGTTCTTGTCAAGGCAAGTGTGGTGACAGAAGTGCCTGGCTCTGCATCCCTCATGCATCACCTCATTTAATTAATCCTTGCAACAGTGGGGAAGCTTCAGGTTATTCTTGGTCCTAGTTTACAGGTTGAAAGATAGGTGTCCAAGGGCAGAATTGACTCTTCCAGAGGACATCCGTAGTGCATCATGACACATGTGGACTCTTCCATTGCTACTGTCCTGCTCTGTGTTGGGCAGCCTTAAACAAAGATAGACATTACCATGTGTCATATATGCAATCTCCGGTCCCATGCAAGGGCTCCTGGCTCTGCTGAAAACTCTGTTCTGCTTATTATGATTCCTATTGACAGTGGGTCTTTCCCAGACAACCACCTGGTGGCTGCTGAGCTCAGAGGCTTGCCCATCTGGAATCCAAGAGCTAATTGTTTCTGAAACCTCCCAGGACAGAAAAGAATACGCTCAGCCTCTCTCCAGTGTCTTTCTTTAGAAGGCCTCGGGGGACACTTAGCTTAACGTGCTAATACTCATTGTCAGAGTGAATGTCACTCATGCCTTTTCATGGCTGCCTGCTCTCTTGTGCAATGGGATCTTCAACACAGTACTCTCCATCTCTCAAGGCTCTGCTCCCTAGTCCAGGCCTGGTCCTGTCACCTCCCTCCCTCTCATACATACAAGAGTTAACACCTTCACGATCTGACTTGAAGGTTCTCCCAGCATAGACAAACTTCTGAGTGCAGATGACAGGCTGTTTCCTGGAGCTAAGAGGAAATTCTTAGCTCTTTGTGCACTATAGAAGGAGCAGTGAGTGTGTGTGGGGGGGCATCTATGCTGATTGGCTCAGTTGATGGTGATTGATGAGTCAAATGTCATTAGCTAGTCTTTACCCCATGACATCTTAGAGAGCTCAGGCATCCTGCAGAGGACCAGACAACAATGCATGCAAAGTAAGGCAAGGAGGCTACCTGTTAAATGTGGAGCAGAGGTACCCATTATGGCAGGATGATGGGGAAAGAGTGGGGTGCTAACGATCTCGGACCACTGAAAGAGACAGTCAAGGAGGCATCCTGCACTATGACAGAGAGTCCTGATGGTCGCTGGTTAGGGTAGAGAATCTGTATGTAACTTGACTAGACCTGGGGTGTGAAGATATAGTCAAGTGTTCCTTTGGGTATGCCTCCAAATTGTTTCTGGATAAATGACATCAGAAATCATTCATTCATTCATGTAATAAGATTCCCTCCCCAGTAAGGGCAGGCCTCGGTTCATTGAGGGTTTGAGTAGAACTAAGATTTACATCCAGGGTAAGGGAAAGCCCCTCCTGCCTCCTGCTTCTGAGTTGGGATATTAGTCTTTCCCCCTTCCAAGTAGAGTCTATGCTGAGCTTGTGACTCTAGGTACTGAGTGATGCAGCAGCCTCTGTATCTTCATCCAGCCCTGATCATAAAGTAAGTGTGTGTGTGTGTGTGTGTGTGTGTGTGTGTGTGTGTGTGTGTGTGTGTGTACACATATGCATATGTGCATGTTAGGTACTGTGTGCCTCGAGATGTTCTTATAACAAGGAGTGCTGTGTAAGCGCCTTGCTTATATGACCAGAACCAATTGGAAATGCTAAATATTTTCTGAGCATAGGACTCAAAGCTTAACAGCTCTTTCCTGTAGAAAAATCTGTTCTGACTACCCAGATTTTAGACTAGTCTAGAGGTATGGTCAGCATCCTGGAAGCCTTTGGGAAAAACCTGGGGTTAGGGATCCTTCAGGGAGGGGTCAGAATTTTGCAGGGCTAAGGTTCTAGGTCATGCAATCTGTGACTGCACCACTGAGGGGCTGGAGCTGACTCCAGCTTGTGTGAGTCCCAGCCTTCCCCATCTTACTGGACCTCTGATGTTTATGTGTTCTTTTAAAAACACACCCTGCAGGAATGTGGACTGGAGCAGTTTCTGGCTGATCTCTTCACACTCTATGTCAACTCTTTGAAGCCTCTCAGTGTGTGTGTGTGTGTGTGTTTGCTGATCCCTGTAAGTCCAGGACAGCTCAGCCACAGATAATTCCTGAATATTGAGTCACTCGTAATATTGATCTCAGCCTACTAATGACTCTCTAAATCCATATTAAACACTCCTGATGAGGAGAGGACAGGCTGTGAAAGAGATGGCTTATTCTAATTCCAACTGGTGCTGAACATAGGATGTGGTCCTGTTAACCTGCCAGTGTGGAGTAGACAGGAGGACAACCATGAGTTCCCTGCTGCCATATATAGATAGGTACATAAGCCTTTCTCTTTTGCTGTCAGAGCAATGAGATTTTGTAGGAGACTGTGTCTGGGTAAATATGCTGTGAACTTTGGAAAGAAGGTCTCTGTGTTAGTTGCACTGCAATGGAAACCTATCAGGAAGTGGTCCAAGCTCCTTGCAGAGACAGCCACAAACAGGTCACTGGCTAGCTGATGCATAGCTGTTCTTCCTGAGGTCCCAGGAAGACTCTTTTAGCACCTTGGGAGCAACAGGCTACATACTGGGAGCACTCAGCATTGTCTAGACTCTATCCCAGGTGTTAGGCTATACTTTTCTTTCTTTCGGTTGTTTTTTTTTTTTGTTTTTGTTTTTTTTTTTTTTTGAGACAGGGTTTCTCTGTGTAGCTTTGGAGTCTATCCTGGCAATTGCTCTGGAGATGAGGCTGGCCTCAAACTCACAGAGTATAGCCTTAGGCTATACTTTTCAAGACAGTGGTTGGCTTAGAGGCAACCATTGCTGCTCATATAGAGAGAACACCTCTCAGAGTAGCCTGACAAGCCAAGGTGGTGGACAGGCTCACATAAACACTTCCAAACACAACTTCTGGGAGAGTCTGTGGACTTTCCCTGCCCATGGATGGTGCCAGGACATTGTGGTCTGAGTATAGAGAGGAGTGTGGACTACTCTCTAGACCAGGGTTTCTCAGTCTCTGACTCGCAACCCCTTTGGGGTTGTCAAATGACTATTTCATAGAGTGTTGTATGTCAGATATCATACATATCAGATATTTACATTATAACTCATAACAGTAGCAAGTTATGAAGTAGAAGCTAAAATAATGTTATGGTTTGGGGTCACCACAACATGAGGAACTATATGAAGGGTTTTCAGCATTAGGAAGGCTGGAAACCACTTCTCTAGACAGTCCAGAATGGTTTTCACCTAGAGACGTGGGTTCTGATTCAGTAAAGTATTTTTCTGAGAGATGAAGATGGCAGCTGATCCCTGCTGCCAGTGAAGCTCCCAGCCTACGATGGGCTCTTCTGTTCCCCGAATTCCAAGCAGAACCAGGGGAGATAAATGGCAGGGATGACACTGCAGCTGAGTCCAGTTTACCATCGTGAACACCTTGCTTCTCTCTCACCGAAGATTAGTTTAAAACCTTTCTTGAGCCAGTGCCAACACCCTCTCCTGGCTGGCCCCTCAATGACATCTTGCTGACCATCGTTCAGTGTCCAGAAAGTCTCCTCTCGTCTCCGGATCACCAAATCAAAACAAAGAGTTTTCCTCCAGTCTGCAATCCAAGACCTTGAAATTGATTAACTGAGTTGGGGCTGAGAAATTGGCCTCCAGCAATCTGTGGCATTTCTGCTTGTAGACAGGGAGGACCCTGGTGTCGGCAATGTAGAGGACAGAGAATGAAACCCTGTGTTCAGGACAGAGAGACATGGCCACCTGGAGAGCAACCTTTCAGAAACTCATGAAAATGTGCCTGTTCAAATCCAAATGCCTTTCCCAACCTGGCTCTTTCCAGTTCCCAGGAAGTTTAAGCGCTATGACCACTTAAAAAAAAAAAAAAAAGCTAATAACTGCCCATTCCAGATTCTTTCAGAGCCCACAGAGGAAGCCTGGACTTAGTGACTCAGAACTCTGCTTCTGAGTGAACAACATCCATGATTTTTGCAGCCACTACAGCCAGCTGAGCAGATGGAGAGTGTAGCTCCCTTCCAGAAACCTGACTCTGGCAGTGAAGGCAGCTCAGGAAGGAGGGCCTCCACGACACCTCTTCACACCTTAAATCTGTCACAAGGGAAAGAAAGTACAGGGCAAGCCTACTCATCACAGGGTGTGGAGGGAGAAGCCAGAGTGGAACAGATGTATGTTATCAGCAGGTCCCATACACATGGCTCCAGGAACTTTGTGCATCTAGGCAGAGCTGGCCTGTCCATTTCCCTAGCAGTTAATCTGCCCTCTGTCTGGTCTATGGAAGACTGAACCCCACCTCACAGGCTGGACATCCAAGACAACTCTGATGGGTAATAACAGGACATGGGAACAGGACAGTCACCCACAGAGCATAGCCCAAATGTTTAGGAAATAGCCTTCCCGGCATTATCCAACGACTTACAGCTGAGATACTAGCTGAGCTGGGGAGCCAGAGAGCATAGTGACAGGAATATTGTAGCAATAGGTACCTCTCAACTGCTAGATGAACCTTGAGGAACTCCCCCAGCCAGGGAACTATCACCCTCACCTCTCGTCTTCTTCCCAGCCTCCGTGGAAATCCCTGCATACATCAGCACAGCTATTTGGTACCAGCACATACCAGAAGCTTCCTATCCCACAGGTCCATGGGGCTGTCAATCAGGGAAATGGTTTTATTTCTTAGAAGTTTTGGCAGGGGTTCTGGGCTGGGCCTGGAATACCAGCTCATTCGCCTCTCAGAAGCAACATGGAATCTGCGTGTCAGACAGCATCATTTGCCCAAAAGTACAGGCTCCATTACCAGGTACAGAATCAAAGAGATAGAGACCATAGCTTCAGAATTGCACAGTCATGCGCCTATCTGTAAATACTAAACAATACTGATGGCTGGGATCTAAATTCTGGTTTTCTTTCTGGAAACTGCAATAAATAACAAGAAAGTATTTTGTACATCAGGAGTTTTATTTGTGAGGAGCATCCAAGCAGATATAAATGCCACTTCTTCAAGTGGCAGGGAGAAAGACATCCCTGCTGGGCAGCCCAGGTGCTGGGGAGATGCAGGGAAGGGAGGGAAGAGATTGCAAGTGAGAAGACAGGGATGTGGGGTCAGGTTCCCACACCCTGGGAAAGAGTAAGCCAGAAAATGCTCCAAGTTCAGAATGCCTGGCATACTCAACACAGGAAGGTGAACAAGAAGGACCAAAGGTGACTTGGAGGTTAGAGGATGTACAGTTTGCTCATGGCACTCACTGAGTACCCAGAATGTCAGCTCTGCAGTTACCTGGAGCAATTCACTCAGCGGCCTCCCCCCTACCCCCCACTCCCATGGAATAAACACGGTGAAAAGGTTTGTAGGTGAAGTCAGAGCAGCTGAGAATGCATGGGTCTAGCAGAGAAACTAAGTCCCTCTAGTCTAAACTTCACATTTTTCCCTCCAGTCTTACTCTCTATCTTTGCTAGGCCTCTAGGAAAAAAGCATGCCATCTGTGCTCAAGACAGTCAGTAGAGGATCCCAGCTGAAGCTGGTCTCATGTTAGAGCTGAAACCACATTAAGTAAGGCCTTTGGTAAAATAGTGACAGACATCAGGGATCTGGTGTTTGCAGTTCACCCTTGTGCTAAGTGCACATCTTAGGCCAATACTCATGATGTTGTTGAACTGGTGCAGGAGCATGACAAACTGACCCTCACAGTCCCCATCTGAGGTCTCTATCTCCCACTGTGGACATGGTCTTCCAAGGTCTACTCAAAGTAGCTTATTCTCTATCCTTAGGCTTTTTCTCAGCGGTTCTGCTTCTTCTGTGTTCCCCAGGCAATTAACTGAAGTATCTCATTATTCCTAAATGCGGTCTGCAGCATGCCTGGGGGAGGAAAGGCAGGTCAGAGTCTCCTACAGGCCTCTGACAGCAAGGTCAGTATTGTGTCCAACAGTATGCACTAAGGAGTCTGGAAATTCTTACGCCATAAATCAAGGTAATGTAGTGATGGACAGGCAAAAGACTCCAAGGCACCCAGCCATAGTCTCCAGAAGCAAGCATCCCAAATCTGCTGGTAAAGTGCTCACAGTAATTGCAGAACATTCTGGGAATAATGAGAGGTTTAGCCAAGGTGATGTTCACTGTGCACAGGCTAGGGGAAAGGGCTGTCTGCAGGCTATGCAGGGCAGGCTGGTCCTAACACTGACAGCTGTGGCCCTGATGATTGGGCTTCCCTGTATGGCACTGAATGAAGTCCTTTCTTCACACCATAGACCATCAGGTCAAATTGAAAGGCTAGAGCCAGTCTTCTCACTGAAACACAAAGGAGATTACAGTCTAGGAGTTAGGTGACTGGTTGAACTCCATGACTTAGGGATAAGGAGCAGAAATGGGGCCCAGGCCAGGTAACCCTATAGCCTCATGATCTGTGTATACCTGTCCTGTTTTAGGGCCCATGGGAGATGGAAAGTCTGTCACCCAGCTCCTCTCCTGGTGTTGGGACAACTACAGCAGCAGGTGAAGAAATTCTATTCCCAACCACCATGGTAGCAGGGACCAAGCACACATTAGGGTTCTCCCAGAAGTGCTAAGTCAGGGGCATCCACTTGGAGAGGAGTCAGCATAGGCCGCCACTGGCAGGTGATGTCTTGGAATGATTTCCTATAAGGCCACACCCTCTGCATAGAAGCTGTGACCTTGCCTGATGTTCTACAGTCAGCCCTAATTTAGGCACAGAGCAGGGTCACTGCATCTTCTCTGTTTGGAGGACTCCAGTCAATCAGCTCTTGGTAAGGAGTCATGACTCAGTAGTTAAGTGTGGTTTCCCATTGCAGGAATGGGGGAATATTCCAGAAGCAAAGGACTGTGTCTTGTGAAGGCAGAAGAGTAGTGTACAAGAAGGCCCACAATGGAGGGTCACCATCTTCACTGGTAAAGTACGGATCAATTGCAGAGGAAGCTGGACAGGTAGGGTGTGAGGAGGCAGTGAGAGGTTCCTGCAGGCACCATTATCCTCCAGCTTCCAAGGCTACAGGATCAGCACAGGTCCCAGCTATGCTGGGAGCCAGTGGGGTTACAGGACATCTCCATTCCTGAACTTCACTTCTGAGAAGTAAGGAAAGACAGGTTTGCTTTCATGGGGAAAACATGTTGGCCAAAAAGAAACTAGATAGAAGCAAGATGAGGGCACAGATATCCCCAGACATCAGGTCTGCATCCTGGTTCCTCCTGTGCTTTCTGGAAGGCAGGCTTCTCTTGGTGAACTCCCCTAAGCTCTATAGGCTCTCAGATTTGTGCTATAGGAGACAGATATCCTTGATTGAACTCCACTGTCTGAGAGCTCTGCAATCATGCCAGGCTTCCCTCTCAAGTGGGTATGACAGCTAGCTACACTACGCATGCTCTTGCTTCATTTTAGTGGTTAATACTGAATCAAAGTGGAGTAATTATGAAAACACAGGTGGCAGGTACATCAATAGATCAATTTGTGATGAGAGCTGCACCGTCTCACTTGAAATAATCCACAATAAAGCAGCGCTTTAAGCATGTTTAGATCAGGAACGCTAATTGCAGAAATGGCAGCAGAAGGTTCATCTGGTAACCCATTGATTAGGGATCAGGCAGTCATTGGTCATGCTTGAAGCTAAGATGCTTCTACTGGTGTTGGGACAACTTGTGACCAGGCTTCCCTTGAGAGGAGGCTGCTGTTACATGACTCTCAGAACCCACAGTTGGCTCCATGCCCCAAGAATCTGAATGCTGGACTCTGCATTCTTCCATTACTGATGCACTGTGGGAGAATGACTGACTCTTAGCAAAGTTAGTTCAAGGTCAGTGGATCAGGATGGCTCTCAGGTACTTGTACCTGCTGTAGACTGAAGATGAAATAACCTGGTGTGTTTGCACACTCAGTCCTCAGCTAATAGTGCTATTTGGGAAAGAGGCATGGCCTAGCTGGAAGAAGAGTGTCACTGTGGGCCCACCTTCAGCTTTTACAGCTCAACTCCATTTCCTGCCCCCTTCTCTCTCTTTCTCTCTCTGCTTCCTGACTGCAGATGCAATATGACCAGGCAGCCTGGATCCTGGTGCAATGGCTTCTCCTCAGTGATGGAATGATCCCCTCCAATGGAGAATCAGAAAACACGCCCCCTCCTCTAAACCACTGATATTTAGTCATAATGAGAAAAGTAACTAAAATAGTGCCCAGCATAACTGGGTCCAAGACCTCAGAACACCTACAAAATAAAGGTGCAGCTGTTTCCCAGATGACAATGAGGAGGCAGGGGAAAAGCTAGCTAATGGGACAGGCATCCTGAAAACTAATCTCAGGGTCACATGTTCAATGGCATAACAGAAGTCCATGCTCAAAAAGCTTGTGCTCATCTCAGTCCTGGCTGCAGCTCAGAGGAGTGGGATCCTCAGCTTCCAGTTGCTCTAAAGGGCAAGAGCAGATCACATGAGTCCACTGTCTTCCCCCACATCCTGCCTCCCACCAGTCTTCATGGAGGGAATCACGCAGTCTATATAATTTCAGCCCATTTTATCCTCAGCAAAGAAAAAGAGAGCTCTTGAGTAGAAGGTACAAAGACAGCAACCACCAGCTGTGAGTGGGGTGTATCCCCTGGAACTGTATGCTGAAGTCTTATCCCAGATATCTGTGAGGTAATCTTATCTGAGAATGGGGACTCATAGATCACACTGGAGTAGGTGGACCCTAAACCTAATGGCTGCTTTTCCTAAAGAAAGAGCAGAGGCACCGTCGAGATGCACAGGGGAAAAGGCAATGAAGACAGAAGCACAAATCACAGTGATACCTGGGTATCCTAGGGATGCCAGGAGTCACAGGCAGCAGGGAGAGAGGAGAGGATGAAAGACTATTCCTCCAAGCCTGTTCAAGGAGACGGTCCAGCGGATAATTTGACTTTGTGCCCATGTAGAACTGTGAAAACCAGTCCCCCTGTCCAAGTATATCTGGACTTGTGAGTATGACCTTCCCTGAAAAACAGAGCCCCAGGGGCAAAGCAGAAACTATGGCTGAAACTGCCACCATGCTGAAGCAGGGGACTGCCAGAAACATTGTCACTTTGCAGATTTTAATAGGTGCATCACAATCCACAATGAATTCAGCCTCAGGTTTGTTCCCACAGTGTAGGAGCAGTGCTCAGACAGCACGCTGGATAGGTCAGAGTGCTGTTCTATCCTGCATGGCTCTCAGAAGAGCAGTTGACCCTGCTCTGTGACCCAACCCCCCCCCCAATGCAAATGTAAAAGTGCTCTCATGCTCAGCTTCTCAGACAAGCTGCTCAAAAGCCTTCTCTTTCAGTGCCTGCCTCCATGCAGCAGTGTCTCAGAGCCTGAGGACAAAGACTGGAACCAGTCAAAGCTATCCCAAGCACAGGAAGAAAAAGACCAATTTTTGACTTTATTATTCATAAGACAGTCGCATTGCCTGGAGTGCTAACTTACCAGAGAAAGATGATTTCTGTAAAACATCTCCCCTGGAGGAAGACATGGCTACTGTTGGTTGATTCCAATGTAGGTGAGGATATGGAATTCCCAAGAAAGGTGAATGAGATTGGAAATCTATAATTGAATTTTATAAAAATTAATTTCATTGCTAGGAAACCCCAATGCATTTTAGCAGGAGGGAGACTAACCTCCAGTACCAAGAAGAAGGATATGACAGAAATTAAGGGACCAATAGCACCCAGTGCCCCTGGCATTGACACCTGCAAGACTCCAAGATGCAGCACTGATTACTCACTGAGCTGATGGAGCTGGGGACTGACTGGCTAGAGAGCGAAGGACTGGAGAGGTGTCCTGTGGCTCGGCAGATCCAACCTCCTGGACTCAACTTTCTGAGTCTTTCATTATCTGATATTTCTGTGTGTTCATTTTATCTTATTTGATTTTTAGACAGGGTCTCTCATCATCCTATGCTAGCTTAAAACTCATTATATAGCTGAAGATGACTGAACTTCTAGGCTTCCTACGTTCATCTCCTGAGTGCGAGAATCACAGATGTGGGCCACTATGCCTCATTTATGTATGCTGGGGATCAAACTAGTACATGCTAGGCAAGTACTCTACCAAATAGCTATGGCCCTAGACTACTTGCTTCATTTTGTGGTGACATTATGAGATTATTCAATCTGGATAATCATGGTAGTAAAATGTAGTTAGATACATTCCTGGCAGTCTAGGGATTATACTGAAAACTGCCCATACTGGTGAACTCCAGGCAGCCAAAGCTATCTTGGCCCTTGGGAATGGTCTCTTGTGTGCATCCCTCTACCCAACCAGTGCTCTGATTTATGTAGCATGGGAATCACTTAGATACCATCGACAGACATCCCCAGGCCACCTCCACAGACACACCTGTATCAGCCTTCAGTATAGCTTTCTCTTAGAGCAGATCTGTCATGCTGGTCCCAGGAAGGAACAAACTTAAATTGAAGTCTCTGCACTTCTACAGAAACAGCCACAAACAGGGCACACAGAACATCTAGCTATGTCTTAATCTATCTTGATTTATGGGCTCTAATCCAAACATCGTGGAATTTTCGTATCATGAAATGTTATTATTCTTTTGAAAATTTCAGCTATTTAAAGCATAAAGGTCATTCTTGTTTTGTGGGCACACATAAACATCTCTGGTACACAGGCCATGGTGGGAAAGTCCTTAGTCTCAACTGTCAGACACCGTTGGTATCTAGGCTTAATGGCTTTCATGTAGGTACAGACACAGTGACAATATATGCACATAGCAGGCCGGCAGCATACTAACTATGCCTCCTTTGGGGAGATGATCTGTGTCATGCTTCCTAGGGATCAGTATAGCACACTGTGTTGAGAAGCATTTTTTGGAAAGCCACCCCATAGCTGGAATCTGGGACTTTCTGGGGAAGACCGTTCTGCATGGTAAGCCTTTGTCCATGAAGCTTGATCTATGCCAGATTCTCCAGCATTCCAGATACATCTTATCACCTGGAAGGGACTCAGAGGGTCATTTGTACTCCCCCAGGAGTCTCCCCCACCCACTCCACCACCAGCTAAAGCCCTTACATCTTCTCTGCCCTAGCTGCCCTGACTCTCCTCCATTAACTATAGAAACACAAGGATCTCTGCTGACCCAACCCCCGGGGACCACACAGGTTTGCTGAGGGCTTCGTCTTGGGGATCTCTCTCTCTCAAGACTCTTACTACCTTCTGTGTGCCTCACCAAGTCAATCAACACAGATCTCTTGAGAGGCATCTCTGAGTTCAGGGTTGTGCTTGGTGCTGCAGACTTAACAGTGACATAGACAAGCTGGCTTTTTGTTCCCTGGGACAGCCAACAGAATGGTGGTGAGTTCAGGGGACAGAGGACAGACAGATGTGCCAAGAGCACTGTTTCAATAGAGTCATGGGAATGGGTGCTGTCCCATTACTAGGACAGAGAGCACACGCTCACAAAAATCACAACTCCCAGTGGTTTTAACAGGCAGGTGGGAGTCAAATAGGCTGGAAGCAGGAGTAGGGCAGGTATCCTGCTGGCAGCAATGGATGTGTGATGATGGTACCTCAGGCGTGTTCTCCTAAAACTGTGATATGGCTATTTGGAGAAACATCTTTGCAGGCTATACAGGCTAAGATGAAATCACCTTGGACTTGAAGTTTCCTAAGCCCAAGAGCCCTCATAAAGGAAGAGAAGGCACATGGAGGACATGGTCATGAGAGATGACACATGGGTGAACTGGCCATGCCAGGATGACAGCAGTTGAGCCATGCACCTACAAGCCAAGAAGCACCAGGAATTCGGGAACCCCTAGAACCCTGGGAGCTCAGACAGATCTTCCCTAGCAATCCAACCATGCTGATACCTTGGTCTCAGGCTTTTGGCCTCCAGAAGCATGAGGAAGTAGGTCATTGGTTATTTTTAGCTCCCTGACTGGGATTCATTACAAAAGCCTTGGAAGTCAGCAGGGGGCTAAGGAGGCCATGAGTGGCTTGTTGGGTGGAGCAGGAAGAACTGACAAAAGCTCAGTATGGCAGCAACAGTGTGTGTGTGTGTGTGTGTGTGTGTGTGTGTGTGTGTGTGTGCACCCCTCTGTATACATGTGTGTATATGTATGTGTATGTCTAGCCTGCTCTGTATGTTTATGTCTCTGTATGTGTGTGTATGAATCTCTCTCTCTCTGTCTCTGTCTCTGTCTCTCTCTCTCTCTCTCTCTCTCTCTCTCTCTCTCTCTCTCTCTCTGGGGTGTGATAGTGGGGAGGGGAGGATAGATAAGAGAAAGCCAAATCACTGTGGAGCTGGAATATTCAAGGACTGTATCCAATAGATAACCTAGAAAACTCCATGACTCTTTTAGAGTAGAGACAATTAGGAGGCACCCAGTCAATGGTGCAGAGGATAGTCAGGGGTTGTGTGGGAATTTGACTCTCATTTCAGAGTATTGCTGAGGAGGGATCAGCTGCTCTTCTCCTTGCTGGACAAACACTATCTCACAACCCAAGACAGAGGATTCACTTGGCTCACAGTTTCTGAGGCTTCACTCCACAGTCTCCAGTTCCTATAATTTGGGGCCTTATTTGGTCTCCTTTGAGGCAGAGTTTCAGGGTACAGGAGTATGTGCAGGCTGAAGCTACTTACCTCATGGCAGTCAAAGAGAAAGGAAGGAACTGGGGACCCTGGATATCCTTCAGAGGAATTTTTCTAACAATTTACCTCCTCCAATCAATTTCTAGAACCTTCCTAATTAACACCTGAGCTATGGACCAAGCATTTATACACAGGCCTCAGGCTGAGCCCAGCCTTCATGGTAAGCAGGATGGAGCAGGCACAGAGAGAGCACCTTTTACTGACAGTCAAAGATCCTCAGAATCCCCCAGAAGAGTTACTGACCATCGGTGCTAAAAGGACATGGGCCACAAGATCCACAATCAACCCAGACAGCCTTCCTAATATCCATGTAGATGTCTCAGCTCTAGTAGAAGTATTGGCTGGATTCCATCCACTGGAGTGGTCTGTGTCACCAGACACCAGTGCATATAGAGAAGGAAACAGGCAAAAGAGGCAGAAGGACTTGAAAATGCCTCTGAAGTGTATGTCCCAGCTCCCAGTCCCCAACCCCAGTCCCTTACCCTCTCTTCCATGAGATGAGCAGTAGGTCTTGTGGGATGTAGATCCCTGGAGAGCTCCGAGGGAACACTGGAGAAGGTGCTAGAAGCCCAGAGAACCCTGAGGAACACTGAAGAATCTTTCAGAAGTGAACCCTAGAGAACATTGGATATGTACCAGGAGCCCATAGAACTCTTCAGAATCCTGGAGAGGAACCGAAGAGATGGCCCAGTCCATAAAGCACACCTATGTAAATAAGCTGTAGCTGCAGAGCTAGGGGAACAGAGAGAGGTAGATTCCTGAAGTTCACTGGCCAGAAAGTCTAGCAAAATAAGTGAGCTCCAGGTCCCATGAGAGACCATGTCTCACATAATGAAGGGTGAACAACCCAAGAACACACTGTCAACCCCTGGTCTCCCATGCATATGTATACACATGAACATTCACACATGCAAACATGTACATACACACAAATACAGAAACATATATACAGAGAGAAAATTCTGGAAAACATTGGGGAATCTTTGAAATGCAGACAGAACTTGGCAAGCACTGGAAAGCAGAGACAAGTCCTGGAGGAAAAGGTTTCAGAGGTCAGCCAGCCACCTCTGGCTGTGTCGTTTCCCCTCATAATAGGTTCTGTAACACAGTCCTTCTCCTCAGATGTGAAAACAGTTTGAAAACGATTTCCTTTGTTCACCTTTCCAGAACAATATAATACCTTACAGCAATGATATGAAGCGTGCTTCCAGGAGACTCGCCCTCCACCCATTCACAAAAGGAGATTATCCGCCGGAGTGTAACCAGTAATGATGAGGTCATTTTAGAGGCGCACTTGGAAAGAGATGGACGAGGTGGTTACATGCGGCCATGGGATTCCTGTTTCGAAGGTCCAGCCAGTCCTGTACACTTCTCATGGCTAGCTAGCCAGGACGAAGGAAGGAAGATGCCAGGGGCTTGAGTGATGAGTGTGTGTGCCTCAAGGAGGGAGAGCAAATTTCATTTTCTCACTTATTATCCTCGACGATATGTCACCAATGGTCTGTGAAGGGAAAAATGGAGAGGAGCACCGTAAATTTTCTCAGTGAGCTAAAAAGATTAAGGAAGAGGCAGTGTGAGCTCTTAGCTTGTATTTCTCTTTGAGCTTAAAAAATTAGTTTACTAAGCAAACCTTTTAATATTCCCATTGGCTAAGAAAATGAAGCAAAGAAAGAAGAGCCAATGAGTAGATGTGACAGCCAGAAAAAGTCGTCTTAATAACCTAGTTTGGGTAAATGCCCTTAGCATGCTTTTTAAAAACTATAAACATGAGGTATGGCCCCACTCAGATCCATTTTCCAAACGTTCCGTCGCCACAGCCTCTAAAACAGCTTCTGCAATTGTGTGGGGGAAGGGAGGGTGCTTGCATTGTAACTGAAGAGGCTGGGTTTTTCTTCTCCGATGTCTGCAGATAGCAGGAGTGACCTTGGAAGGAAGTCTGTCCTCAAACATCTATAAAACAAGGGAAGCATCTGCCTGTCATTCCCCAGGGAGCCTGTGAGCTCCTCCATAAGTGAGCATCCTTGAGGGCACACAAAGACATAGGAATGAGGCTGGGCATTCTGGTAACACCTTCTTTATGTCCTGGCACCCCAGCCTTCAGTCTAAGGATTATCTGATCCAGGACAATAATGGTCTTAGTGGTAGTCAGAATCCCTTTTTCATGTAGGTGCAGTGACCACCCATTAGCTGTGTCAAGATCGTACAGCCTGTGGAATTTGAACTTGAGTCTTAGAGTCTTACATTAGTGGAAGAGTCTGAGGCTTTTTCTTTTGTCTTTTGAGACAGGGCTTCTCAGTGTAGCCCTGGCTGTCCTGGAACCCACTCTGTAGACCAGTCTGGCCTCAAACTCATAGAGATCAACCTTCCTTTGCCTTCCAAATGCTGGTATTAAAGTCATGCACCACCACTGCACAGAGACAGTTATTTTTAATGGTTTAAAAACAAGCTAATAAGCATTTGGGTTGGCATGTGATGAACACATATATGTTGTTAGATACATGTGAAATGACACTATGTGGTTTTGTGCTGTTAGCTTTTCTGGAACTCATTTGAACCTTGAAGTCATCTGTGCAAATGATAATCAGAAGGGAAATCATGTAGCCAGCACACAGTTTTCAGGAGTGTAGCGATGGTGTAAGGGGGTCCCAGAACACCTAAGAGGCACCAGGCCTATGCCACTTTACTGCTCGGTATGATAGATTCTTAGGAAGCCAAGAAGCCACTGGGCTTGAGATGTGTGTGTGTGTGTGTGTGTGTGTGTGTGTGTGTGTGTGTGTGTGTGTGTGTGTGTGTGTGTGTAGTTAATACATCATTTTCTAGGAGCTTCCTCTCTACTAATCCACTTGTATGCCTTGGACAAGCTGGTCTCTACCCTCTCTGAAACCCAGTTTCCTATTCCGTACAATGGTAGTGAAACACCTTATGTGTATTTATATGGTGTCTCATTCAAATTCACTTTAGGTGAGCCAAAAGTCGGTCTGCCAGATGACTTAAGAATATTGTAGAGATCTTCTCAAGGAAGAGGTGTTTCTGTCGTCACATCACCAGGTGTGGCAGCTCACTTGGGAGTCTGAGGCAAGAAGATTGTCCATGAGTTTATACAGCGGCCTCGGCTGCAAAATCATGAAGCAATCTTGCATAACTTCCAAGTGAAATGAAGGCAGCAAAGGACACTCCACTTTTAAGGCCCATGACACAGAAGCATGGATCTCATGGCGAGAGGCACCACTCATGATCTGACTGCCCTGCTTCTCTTCTCCTCCACCTTCTACTTTTTTGCTTCCTTCCCTCCCCTTTGGAGCTGTTCCCCACATCCCCTCACCCTCTAAAGGACAATGGTAGCATGTTTGATGCATGTATACTGCCTTGATTCTTCTTCATGTGTTATTTTGCATGTGTGTTCATTGTTAACTGTTTCAATTACAGCAATCCACACACTGTAAATGCACAGTTTAGTGTACTATTGCAAAATAAAAACAGGCATGGCCCGTCTCAGGTGAAGAACAATGACAACAACCCAACAACTTTCATGCCACTTTCTGGTGGTCTCACACTTCTGAAAGGAAACCACTACCCTGAACCCCAGATACATAAGCCCATAGACACAGGATGTGTTATGACCAGCTTCCTCCTGTCAGATTGATCATCCTCTGTTTGATGAGTTTGATAATTTCAGTGCTTCCTTGCATTCTACTGCATGCATATACCAACCATGTGCATCCAGCATAGCATGGAGAGCCAATGAAATTGCTGCTAGTATGGGGTATTTGAATAACACTGCAGGATCCTTCTTGTGTGAATCTTTTGTTGTGCACACACACAGAAAGACACACACACACACACACACACATACACACACACACACACACACACACACACACATTTGGCTGTGCTTATGCTCGGAAGGACCATTGGACTTTTAAATACAAACATCTTCAGCCTCAGTAGGTAATTCTAAATGGTTTGACACATCACTGTAAAGATCTACCACACTCCAACACTACTGAAAAGCATCAGTAGATTCAGTTCTGCTAAAGTTTTGTGCCAACTATCCTTAACCAGTGTACATTGTTACATCTCAGCTGAATTTGTATATGATTGTTCATGTTTCCCTGATCATTAACAAAGATGAATGCATCTCATAAATGAACTTCAGAGTGCATAATCTGATCACATGTCCACCTTGAGAAGCTCTGCCATGCAATACCCCCAAATTATTGATTTGTGTTTTCATGGTATGCCCTGTACAGCTTTTTCTTCTTTTAAAATTTCTAGACTTTCATATTAAATATAATATCAGTTGAGGTGTTGGACTTTATTATTATTTTGCTTATCCTGAATATCTCAACCTTAACTTGAGCTAAAATTTTACCTTTAGTGAAATGACTGCTTCCTCTGGCTGGTACCTGCCATTTCACTATTTGTTTTCAATCTGGTCCTCTTTTATGTCCATTTGCTTTCCCTTTGTATCCTTTCCAAGAAAATGTAGTTGGCTCTGGCCCCAGGTTCTGCAGCTGTTAAAGATTAAAAACATAAAATATAAATTGCATCTACACTGAACATGTAGAGTTATGAATTTTTTTAACCATTACTCCATGAACAAGAGAGTGTAACTGTTAAGCACAGTTTCTGCCTTGTGTTTGGGGCATTAGTAACTCTGAGGGGATTTTAATGTGCAGGAAGATGAGTACAAGTTCCAAGCCCACACCATTTCATATAAGAGACAAGCATTCCCAGATGTTCTAGAACCAATCCTATGTAGACACCAAGAGATGCCAGTGTACTGATGGCTTGATTTTCACCCTCTACTAAACTGACACATTGTTTCTTCCTTTTATAGTTGCCCTAGAAATTAAAATGGATGTCATCTACTCCTTATTATCTACCCCCAAAACTCTCCTTTGCTTGCCTTCCCAGTAAAGTGAGTACTTTGCCTCTGTGTAGTTCTTCATTGCCTGGTAGTTACCAATGGAAAGTGCTTTACACTTTAGATTTTAATTGGATACTTTGAAAATATCACAGGTGACAACATTAACTTTGTTTTGGTAATTCATGCTTGTTTGCCCTTACTGACAAAAGTACTCTTTCCATTCAACTGAGGTTTCTATTGCATCTTTGCACTTTTCTTTAAGGTCAATGTCTTCCTGGCCAAAGAAAAGCTCTGCTAGTGATGAGTTCTCCTTCTCTTCCCCTCACCCTCTTTCTGCTCCTGGTAGTCACAGAAATGTTTATTTTATTCACTGTCGGAGAATACTTGAGCTGGGTATAGAACTCTGGGTTCTCCACCCCACCCCCATTATTTCAATGATGTCACCTTCCATTTTTATTCCTGTCACTCATATCATATCAACAAATTAGCTGTCTTATTGTTGTTCCTCTAGAGGTCATGGTTCTTTTATACCTTTAAGATTTCTTGATTCTAGCATTCCTGTTGTAATGAGTTTATTTTTGTTCTTATTACTACTTAATTTTATCATTATTATTTTATTTAGCCCCTTTCTATGGCATTATATTTTGCAGCATTTTTGAAACATTTGTAAATTTATAACTATTTTTCAAGTATAAAGTTACCATTAAACATTGCTTCTTCCAAACAAACCAAGTCTCCTACTTGCTCTCAGAAACCAAATTAACTATTTTAGACCAGCTTCCCCCTCTCATATATTTTTTATGAACCTCTCTGGTGCCCACCTGTGCCTCAGCTGGGGCCCTTTCGGAGTCATCTCCCATTCTACTTACTCTGCCTTCAACTCTGTCTAAATCAGCTTTATTTTGGTTATTTATACTGTGCCTTTCAGTTGGATGATTTCCATATGAATCACAAGATGATCTGTTTATCATTTATTTTGAAGATGCTAGTCACTGGCATTTTAAAGTGTTTAAATGCTGATGGCAGTGTCTGGGTCCCCATGAGCTTCTTTCTGTTGCTTCTTGTCCACTTCAGTTTGCTTCACATGGCAATCTCTCTCTGATGATCATCCCTGAATGCCAGGCATCACACACACAGCTGTGATGGGCTCAGGGAGTACCATCTACTGGGAAAGTATCTGCCTCTTCTGGCAGTCAATTTGGATGGACACACTGAGCTACACTGGGTTTGCAAACTGTTGTCTACACGTTAAATCTGGTCCGCTGTCTCATCCATACAACCTGTGCACAAAGAATGGTGTTTACATTTTAAATAGTTGGGGGACATGAAAAGGTGATATGACATGAAAAGTGTATAAAATTAAATCTGAAATATTTATAAATAAAACTGTATTTATAGACATATTTATAGTCCACATGCTGTCTGTGGCTGCTCCCATGCTTTGGTAGCAGAGGTGAGGAGTGTATGGATGCAAAGCTGAAAGTACCAACCAGCATGTCCCTTGGTCAATCAAGAACTAAGCCAAGGGAGACCTAAGCTGTGATCTTTGTGTGGCTGGGTTCTCTCATGCTCACTAGTGTCTTCAATGGAAATCATCTGTACTCACTCTGGTCCTCCTTTGAGATCCAGAAGCTCCATCTGCATTCACTCAGCACAGCAGAACCCCATGAGGCTATTCTGCTACACCAGGAGTCTAGAATCAGTGCACCAGCCCTTAAGTTTGTATTTGTTGTCAGTCATGGAAACAGTGCATCAGCCCTTAGGTTTGTATTTGACGCGTCAGCTGTGGGACAGAGCCGCAAGCTCTGCTAATTCATGGATTCTTGACCTCCATTCTAACTCTAGAACTGGCAGGCAAAAGGACAGGTGACTAGAGACTCAGTGCTAGGCTCTTGACTCTCAGAGTTTATGCGGATCTTTGATCCAGGAATCAGCTATAATGCTGTAACCACAGCACACAGGAGGCTGAGGCAAAAAAGATCACCAACCTGAGTCTAGCTTGACCTATCAACTGAAAACTGACCTTACATTTTTCTTTTTTATTGAAAATAGGTTTTAATACTATATTTTTCGATTGTGATCCCCCTTTCCCCAACTCTTTTCAGATCCTCCCAACATTCCCACCCACCCAAATCTACTTCCTTTCTTGTTCTCCCATTAGAAAACTAGCAGGCATCTAAAGAAGGAGGAGGAGGAAGAGGAGAGAAAAATAAGAAAATAAAAACAAACCTAAATAGGACAAAACAAACAAATGAAAATAAAAACAAAAAAACCAAAGAAAAGGCACAAGAAACATATCTATAGAGACAAACACATTTGGCATACACAGAAATCCCCTAAAACACAAAATCAGAAACTATAATATATAAGCAAAAGACCTGTAGTGCTAGACAAAGCATTATAAACAACAACAAGAAAAACCTTCTAGAAATACAATTTGAGTTCATTTATGTTAGCCATCTTCTGATGGACATGGTGTGTATGCTCAGTGAGACTCCATTAGAGAAAACTAATTTTTCATTTGTGAGTGGTTATCAATTGAAGAGAGCTTCTGGGTTAGGGATGTGGTCTTGTAGCCACTGTCATTCTCAGCACAGGGACCCCATCAGGCACAGATCTGTGTAGGCCCTGTGCATGCTGCCACACAGTTTCTGTGTCTGTAAGTCCTGCTGTGTTTAGAAGGCCTTGCTTTGTTGTTGTTTTTTGTCCCCTCTGGATCTTTTACCATCTGACCTCCTTCTCTTCTGTGAGGGGAGGGAATTGATGGTGGCATCCCATTTATGATGGAGTTTCCAAGGTTTCTCACTCTCTGCACCTAGTCCATCTGTGGGCCTCTGTGTTAGTTCCCATCTACTGAAGGAAGAGGCTTTCCTGATGAAGACAGAGCAAGACACCACTCTATAAGTATGGCAGAATGTCCTTAGGAATCATTTTTGGTTTCCCCCTAGGTTCCTGCCCTATCTAGTCTCAGGTTCTTGGCCACTTGAGCAATGTCTATGATGGGTTCCATCTCATGGAGCAGGGCTTAAATCCATTGGTTAGTCCCATAAGCTATGTGCCATTATTGCAATAGCATTTCTTGCATTCAGGTCACCACTGTAGACTGAAAGGCTTTATAGCTGAGTTGGTATTGCCTTTTTTACTTTGGAAGTGTTCAGAGTACCTGCCAGTGCCACGAACTTTAGGAGAAAGCTTTAGGTAGACACCAGCTCAACTTCTCTGTGTTCAATGAGTTGTATAGGAGTTCTCTTCAGCACTAGGGCCTTATCATCAAGAGAGCTGTGGAGAGGGCTGCAGGGATAGCTCAGCCGTTAAAAGCTAGGCTCACAACCAAAAATATGAGAGATATGGAAAGCAACCAATAGCCTTGGCAATAGTCTGGGTTGTTTGGAGGTTCCCATGGGGCCCCTTTGGCCAACAATTTGACTAGATGTTATCCATTCCTGTAACTGGAAGCTTCATTTGGTGACAAAAGACATACAATTGATGCTCCAACTCCCCAGTTATTTAGTGACTCCATTTAGATCACCTTCATATATGCATATATTTTAGGAAGCTTCGTTGTATTATGTCTTCATACAACCCCTCAAATTGCCTTTAGTTTTAGTTGTCCTTCCCCGTTTTCCTTCCCTCTCCTCTCCCTACCCCTCCTTCCCCATATGATCTCCCATTCTGGTCTTCCTCCCCTCATCCACCTATAACCATCTATTCTATTTCCCTTTCCTAGGGAGATTCAGTCTACCACAACTACCCCTACCTAGGTCCTTACTCTATACCTAACCTCTGTGGTTATATGGGTTGTAGCCTGCTTATTGAAAACTTAACAGCTAATATCCACATATAAGTGAACACATACCAAATACATCTTTTGGGGTCTGTGTTACTCACTCAGGATGATTTTTTCTAGCTCCATCCATTTATCTGATTCTCTGACTATCATGACCATGTTTCCAAGGAGAGACTGACCCATCCTCCAATTTTTTTCTATAGTTTCATCCATGCAGCCAGGAGTGGTGGTGCATTCTGTAAACCCAATATTTGAGAGGTAGAAGCTTAATGGTCCAAAGTCATTCTTGGAAGCATAGTGAATCCAAAGCTACCCTAGGCTACAAAAAAGCCAAAAGGTAAAGTCATCCATCGTTAAACAGAAGTATTATGATACATGTGCAGCAAAGGGTCTCTGAGACTAGGCATGCTACTTTTAATAGTAGATAACTGAGTTAATTGAGTTGGTAATGTTTGAACTTTATTTTTAAAGATTTGTTTATTTTAGTTTGTGTATATGAGTGTTTTACTACATGCACGTGTGTGTCTGGTGCCCTCAAAGGTCATAAGAGGATGGATATCTAATCTCCTGCAACTAGAATTACAGGTAGTTGTGAGGCACCAGAGAAATGAACCTGGACCTGGGTCCTCTACAAGAGCAGTAGGTCTTCTTAACCACTGGGATGCCATCACTTCATCACTTCAGATATATATATATGGTTTTTGAGACAGAGTTTCTCTGTGTAGCCCTGGACGTCCCAGAACTCATTCTGTAGACCAGGCTAGTCTCAGTCTCACATGGATCTGCCTGCCTCTGCCTCCCAAGTGCTGGAATTAAAGGTGTACTCCACCACTACCTGCTTTCCCCAGCCCCAATTTTTTTAATTTAATTTTTAAATGCCTCTGTGTGTGTTTGTGTTCACACATGTACATTTGCGTGTATATGTGCACATGTGGGTGTAGTCATGCATGCATGTAAATGTGTGGAGGCCAGAGGACAATCTTAGATGTCTTAGATCTTAGATCCTCAGGAATGTCATTTATGTCTTTTGAGGCAGAGTCTCTCATTGTTGACCTAGAACTCACCAAGTAAGCTAGGCTGGCCAGTAAGCCTCAAAGATCTGCTTGTCTCCACCTCCCAAGCAGTGGGACTCTGAGTCACCATTCCCAGAATTTCTATGTGGACTCTGGAGGTCAAACTGGGGTCCTCTTGCTGGCAAGGCAAGCTTTTAACTAACTGAGCCATCTCCCCAGCATACATTTGAACTTCAAAATAAGCACTTCTTATCTTATATTCTATTATCAGAGAACATCATGGAGTTAAAATGGAGCAATTTAAGAAGGATGCTCCACCCATGGACCTCCTGTTTCCCATTTTCTCTCTGCACTCATGTAACCTGCATCTCCGGGGAATCACTTCTCGTGATGGATTTGAAAGGGAGAGTTCATTTCATCCCCACATGCATAGCCAATCCTCCTCATCGTTTACTTTGCTAGATCTGACCATGCTGACCCTGCCATCAATCAAGCACCACACATTCACGGGCTTGTATGTCCTTTCTTCCAAGAACATCCTTTGGTAAATGATGCTGAAAACACACACCATTATGCAGGGAAATCAAGCAAGCTTAAGATTTTCTCTTCTGTGTGGTCTTGGCTGTTTGGGGCCTTCTAATTTCCATGTGAATTTTAGAATTTGCTGGCTAGTTAACAAAAACAACTACCGCTACACACTGCTGGTACATTGCTTTGGTGTTGGATTTAGGGAATTCAATAATACTGAATTTTCCTACTCATGTACCTCAGTGATCCTCCAGTTAGCTTGGTCTTTAAAATTTTCCCCTTAGCCTAGTTGTCCTGTGTTTTCTCACTGTTCTTAGGGATCTGAATTACTTTGACCACTATTTCCAGAAGAACTCATATTTGCCTTAACTTACATGAAAGGTATCATATTATTAGCCTTACTAATTTTATTTCTTTATTCAACTCTGTGGTTCCTGTTGATTTGTGAATATCTACTGTTAAGCTTTTAATCATTGCAAATACATATAAAGATATTATACAAAAAAATAAGATCTTAAGACAACAAAGAGATTTTAAAGAGTGATAAGGGCATGAGATTCCCAGAAAAAGCTATCAGATAAATGATACACAGATGAAGATATACTAAATCTCACTAATAAGTAAAGAAATACAAAGTAGAACACCAGCTATCACCATTCCTGTCACATTGGTAAGGTCTAAAAAAATAAATGCATGAAACTCTATAATGCTCAGATTTAGAGAGGCTGTGAACAAGAATCATGTTCATTGAGTATTATTAGAAAGTAAAAACCAACTTGTCTGTAGGTGACAAAGGTCTTTCAATGTGACAGACTTGCTTCCTAAAGTTTATCAAACCAAACACAATCACAAGTTTATCAACAAGTGTGGGATGCAGCCTCCCCCATACCTCTGGAGGGGTAGGAAAACAATTTTGAGCAATTTACATATCCATCAGCAGAAGATTGGATGTGTAAATTCTTGGTCTCCCCAAATAGTTCAGATCCATTAACATGATGTTAAGGTTTGAATGTAATTGGCCCCCGTAAGCCCATAGAGAATGGCACTATTAGGAAGTGTGGCTTTGTTGGAGTGGGTATGGCCTTGCTGGAGGAAGTGTGTCACTATGAGAGCTGGCTTTGAGGTCTCTTTTGCTCAACCTTCCTTCAGTGTGACTCTCAGTTGACTTCCTGTTGCCTGCATGAAGTAGCACTCTCAGCACCACGTCTGCCTGCATGCTGCCATGCTCCCCTTCATGACGATAATGAATTAAACCTCTGAACTGTAAGTGAGCCACCCCAATTAAATGTTTTCCTTATAAGAGTTGCCATGGTCATGGTGTCTCTTCACAGCAATAGAAATCTTAACTAAGATACATAATAACCTAAACATTTTATGAGGAGATGTTACATTATACAAAGAGCTCAAACCAGGCAAAAGCACCTTTGTGCAACTTGGGACAAGTTTCCATGTGCCTGTCTCCTGTGCTAGTCTATAGAAAACACAGAGAGACATATGGAAAGGGATGGATGGATGGATGGATGGATGGATGGATGGATGGATGGATTGAATGAATTGTGAATAGGCATGGTGCCACATGTCTATAATCCTAGCACTAGTGAGGGTGAAGCAAGAAGATCATGGCTTTGATGCCAGCCTAGACTATGAGATCCTCTCTCAAAAACTTGTATAAAACATAATTCATCCTCATTCTTATATATATATATATATATATATATATGAGCTAGGCACATGTTATAAATAATGTATGTATAGGCAGGCATATCAAAGAATAGACATGATCACTTTAATAGTGTTCTTGACTTCTATTTCTGAGATAACTATCTTTGTGATATTTGAACTTTAAAATGAGGACTGTGACTTATGATCTTCACTTATTAGGAAGCGCCATGGTGATAAAGTCCTATGAACCACTCTCTGGATCTCGGATGCTCACTTTATTAGGCCTTGGTACCAAGCGGGAGGATGAACACCTCCTTGGGGGCAACATCCTGGAGACAGACAAGATGCTGCTGGGCACCTGCCTTCCAAAATGCACCACAGAATGGCTCCACAGGGGAGTCCTGTGTTCTTACCACAGAGTGATTTCAGAAACGTCTAGAAACAAACCTGGCCCTGCAGCTGTTCTCCACTACTCTTGTGCTGCCCTTTAGGGGTCACAATGCAGTATTTTTCCATTAAGAAACAAGAAGCACCAATGCATTTGGCATTATTTCTTCTGGAGCCCTGCTTGATGTCTTTAGCAACGACCTAGGGCTTTCTGGAGCAGAGTATTCAAAGTTATCTGTTTAACAACTCACATGTCAAAGTCATGGCTAATTTAAAAAAGAGAGTTTCCAACAGGTTGACTTAGAAAATGTGTCCAACTCATAGGTGCAAGCCTCATAATCTAGAGTCTCTGTCATCCAACACTCAATTTTGTAATTACCTCAAAAGTGACCCCTCTCCTCTGATCCAATTTCATGACAACCTACCAAGTTCTGTGCTTTGTAAGGAACATGGACAAGCAGAGGACACTATTCTGTGGTGAAGAAAAGTATTGTCATTGTCCTGGGGAGCTATCAGAAGAGGCCAACAGCTCCTGCACCTAAGCAAATGGAATGAGGGCACCATTCCAGAGTGTGGATGGGTGCTGGAGACTCTGAGAGAGGGCCTAGCAAGAGGAAAGCACCTATTCAAGCTTCGGAGGTGAAAGGTCACTCTAGTCTGGCTTGCAGGGGTGGATTGCTCAGTAAGAAGAGGCTCTGGAAGCGGGATTTGTGTGGCCATCTCCCACCCTTCCTCCCTTTTCCTCATGAGACTTCCATTGGCACAAGCCACCTGACATTGTCACAAGACCTTGTCTCCTGACATTAAGTTACAGTGACTTTATTTCTTGTGCTGTGTTAAGAGACCTAGCCTCCTGACCCTGTATCTCAGGAACATTGTTTCTTGACACCATACCATATGGACCCTGGCTGTTGTCACTGTGCCCTTGCCTTGTGATCCTATCTCATAGCAGCTGCTTTGGAACCTGGCTTCCTGGGTTTTGTTTTCAATAGTATCAGTCTTCATCTAAAATTGCATGCATGAAATGGGGTCCTTGAGCCTTTTCCTAATAGGTGTGAGCATTTATCCAGTGGGCAGTAATTGAGCAGGGCTGCATTGGTGGCACTGGCTCTCTGGTGCAGTCCCTGGGCACTGTCTTCTGTCACTTCATATATCTGTGAAGCCACAAGTGACTCACAACTGCAATCTCTGTCCTTACTCTGCTTCTCAGTTTGTTTTGTGGTAACTGGGTAGAGATAGGGGTCACAGGATCCCCCATTTTGGACCCCTTGGTGATCCCTACATGTCATTCCCATGGCCAGTGAGAACAACCCAGGGCTATATCAGGCTTGAGAGTATCTGCTCAGGTCCCAGGCTGAGCATCAGTGCCCACAGCAGCCTGAAAGCATGGCTATCTAGGGAGCTCCATGGGAGCTAGAGTCGGGGTGCCTCCCCCCACCCACTGCTCAGACACTGCAAAGTGAGCTGCTTTCAGGACTGGAGTCTGAATCTGGGAAGCTGCCCAAGTTTTGCCCAGAACATTGGGTCGAAACAGCCTCCAAGTCTCTCTGCCATTACTGTTTAACACACCCATCACTCAAGTTTAGGAGGCCTTGTTTTCACAGATTACAGCTGGAACGGACAATTTTAAGGGCCAAAACACCGTGAAAGAGGCCACTATCGAACAAAATCAAGGACATGGGGGGCATCTGGGTTGCCTAGGAAAAGCTGCCCCCAGGCTAGACACATGGGAAGTAAGTGACCTTAAATTCATGTGCTCAGTGGACCATCCAGGGCTTAGATGGAAAGTGTGGGCCATGCAGACGCCTGGACAATGGACACTGACATGCCCAAGACTCTCTGAGCACATTCTCTGAGGTGTGATGTCTACACTAAGTCCCAAGCGTGGGTCGTTGTAAAGTCCTTTGTTTGACCCTACAGCAAGCAGGCCTGATGCTGATTTCCTTTCAGAGATAACAGTGTTGAGGCTCAGAGCAGGATTGACCTGCACAGATATCCATCTAGATAGGCCAGAGTGTGCAAAGTTGAAATGGGTGTGCAGTTGAAATGGGAACTCATATGGTTCCCACTCAGGTCCTCACAATGAAGTCAGAAAACGCCATTTCTTCCATGCCCCTTTCTATAATCGAGTCTTTATACCCTCAACTGGGGGAGCTAAGGCTGCCTGGAGCACCTGACTTTTAGAGGCATTCATGTGGGAGACAGAATTATTCCCAGAGGAAGAGGGGTCTGACTGACAGCATGTGTTAGATACAAATAGACCGAGGCAGGGAGCAGGAGGGTGCATTCTGAATTCCCACAGCACATCTTAACTTTCCTGTCTCTGGAGAAAGGGCCAGACGTCTAACTAAAACCCCACATTAATTCCTCTGTGTGTTGCCCATGGAGCCTTGAGTTGGCCCTGTCATCCTTTAGCACCCAGGAACCTCAATGCCCTCCATATGAGTCGCTGTCCTTAATGCAGCAGAGCTGTTACTTGTATACAGTAAAACTCTGGGGGTAAATTAGTGTCTTCTTACAACACAGAAAGAGGGCAAAGAGTTCCCTCCAGCACAGAACACGACCACGTTTCCTCACATCTGTTGGAATTATGACCAAAAAAAGAAAGAAGAAGCCATCAGGAGGTGGTGGCACATGCCCATATGTCAGTGCTTGAGAGGTAAAGGCAGGACCCAGAGTTCAAGGCCAGTTTCAATTACATACTAAGTTTAAGTCCAGTCTGAGTGTCTGAAACCTTGTCTCAATGGGAGGGGCGATGACTAGATGGCTCATGGGAGAAAGTGTTACATGAGCATCAGGACCTGATTAAGATGCCCAGGACCCATGTAAGGCTAGATGAAGTAGTGGCACCTGTGATCCCAGCGCCCGTATGGGCAAATGGGAGACAGAGATCCCTCCCTGAAAGATGGTGGGCCAGCTAGCCTAGAATATGAAGTGGTACGCAAGAGATCCCATTTCAAACAAGGTTGAGAGTCAGGACCCACAATGGAGAGCAACCCCCTGGCCTTCATATATATGACCCTATACAATAAATACTCACACACACACATTAGCAAAGAAGTTTTCTAAGTAAATAGCCGTACTTAACTGGAGAGATGCTTCTTTCAACCGTTAAGTATGCATGTAGGAAGAGAGGCACTTTCTCTCAGAAATTACAAAGTAACTAATACAAAGAATGTGATTTTGTTTTGTTACATTTTTTCAACACTTCTAGAGACCAAGGCTGTCTCACTCTGAAGCGTCAAACCTGAAAATTAGACTATAGCTTGTTTAATTAACATTTGTTTGAAATGAATATACATAAATTTGGGTATATTTAAGTTTGTTCACTGTGGGGATAATGCAAGCTATTATCAAGTAATTTTCTCACCAGAATTCCATTACTGTTTCTTCACACACTGTTATTCTTCTATTTGTTTTCTTTGTATAGCATTTGATTGCAACAAGTTTGTACAAAGGGTTCGAAAAGGTGATGTAGAAGGCCCTAGCAGATAAGAATGCGATATAACCTAGAGTGGTGTTTTCTGATGACCTCAGTTCTACCTCTGTGATCCCTGGATCTATTCATTTAAGAATTGGCCATGTGACCCCAGTTAATCCTCAAAAGAGGGATATGTAGCCCGTGGGGTGCTTCTGGAAGCTGTAGGAGCTGCCAGGCCCAGGCTTCACAAGGCGGCAGACAGTAGTATTGGGAATTCAGGGATCTGAGAGGATCAAAGCACCTGCCCAAAGAGTCCTTTGGCATCCATCCTGCCTTCACCCCACCTCCACCCATCAGCCTCCCAGAGGGGACCTTAGAGCCAAGCTCTGCTGCCCTGATTTGTGACACACCACACATCCATCTGGAACGGCAACCCTACTTCAAGCTTCTGCTTTCCCCAGCCTTCAATTCTGTTATCCTGAGCAAGCTTCAGTCTGGGGGTCAGCCACACTTAACAGGGAGAGTGAAGACCTGCATGGTCTTATCGCAGTGGGCTCCCAGGACAAGTGTGCAAAAAACAAGCAAAGAGGCCCAAGGGTCAGACACTTCTCCACTCCTTCACCTTTCTTCCTTCCTTCTGAAGGAATCTGAGGAACACAAGCTCATCCCATAAAGACACAGACTGCTGAGACTTTTCCACAGATTTCCCTCAGTGTTTTCTCTGACTACACATGAAGAAATTGTTTTGGTTAAGACATAATTCTTTCATTTATAAAAAGACTGTTAGAAGTACTTGAGTGGGAGCCGGGCAGTGGTGGTGCTCACATTTAATCCCAGCAGGAGACAGAGGCAGGAAGACCTCAGTGAGTTCCAGGCCAGCCTGGACTACAGAGCTAGTTTCAGGACAGCCAAGTCTATGCAGAGACTTTTTGTCTCAGAAAAACAAAAAATAAAACAAACAAACAAAAAACAAACAAGCAAGAAATACTTGAGTGGGAGATAGGGCTGACAGGCTCTGGCAGCCACAGCTCTCCAGGCTGTGAGTGACAGGTACACCTCCCAAGTGCTGTGGTACCTGGTCTGCACTTCACTGGACACCTCCACTGTAAGCCTGAAGGTGACACTTTGAGGGAAAAAATGTACTGTCTTTTCAACCAAAGAGTTAAATAAAATAAAACTCTATTTAAAAATATTGTAAAGAAACTGCTTGGCAGAAATTCAAATTCCTCCAGGGTCAGCAGTTCTTGAAATCAAACTATGTGCTCAAGGTTGCATTTGGTGCTCAAAACTACAGTGTGCTCATCAGATGTGTTGCTTTAAATTGGCCAATCACACAACAATGTGAGGCTGAGCTCTGACCACTCAGAGTGAAGCATAGGATCAACACTTCACCTTAGGAATAAAAAAGCAGCTGGTGTTCTTGCTTGCTTAATTTGGATCAGCTGCTTTTTGCCCTTGTCAAAATAATGTGTATTGTGTGGTCATTTTCTTGAGACCCCAGACTCATTTCCAACAACATGTGTTCCAGCTGCCAGAGATCTGTCTCCTTCTTGTAAGTCCCTTGGGACTTTCTCATAGCTCCCCACACTGCTTGGCCATGGTGTGCCCAGTAAGTACTGCCAAACAGAAAAAGGGCTGGGAAAAGCACTCACATGGCCACTAGGGTACCAAGTAACCATACATCAAATGAGAAGAGAAATCATTGCTGGACATAAAAGCTATTGAAATGAAACTAAGACCTCCTGCAGGGGGCATTGCTGAGACAAGGGTTACATACTGAGGTGCACTGCACCACACAAAGACACGTTTAAGACACAATGAAGGCAGGCATTGGTGGCATACGCCTTTAATCCCAGCACTCGGGATTCAGAGGCAGGAGGATCTCTGTGAGTTCGAGGCCAGCCTGGTCTCCAGAGCCAGGATAGGCTCCAAAGTTACACAGAGAAACCCTGTCTTGAAAAAAAAAAAAAGAGAGAGAGAGACACAATGAAGACAGTGGTGCTGTACGCTGTGCACATACTCTGAGACCCTTCCCTTTGTTGTCTGTGCTACAGAGACAAGGGAGTGGAATGAAACCACTACCCCAGCATCAGACAGCATTAAGTCTGAAGGCTTGTGGCTGTTTAACAATCCATGTCTAATGGAGACATTTGCAGAGATGCTTCTAGTCTCCAGTTTGACACAGTCTCATAGGAACTTCTGAATATATTTTAAATGTTCTTTGGGTCCTAAAGAAATTTCATTTTAATTATAGAATAGTATATACGTGAAATACTGACAAGCGGGTCACTCAGAGCTTTATGAGCAGAACAAAGTCAGTGGAGAAGAAACACAAACAGCTTATTCTAAACCACAGGCGTCAGCCATACTTGCTAAAATTTGCCCATTCAATTTCTTTTTTGAAAACATGGGGGGTGGTTACACTTGAACGTGTGTGTGTGTGTGTGTGTGTGTGTGTGTGTGTGTGTGTGTGTTGTGTGTTTTGGGGAGGGGGGTTGTAAAAGCCAGAGGACAATGGCAGTGTCAACCTCGGGATCACTATTGCCTCCCTTGAGACAGAGTCTCTCATTGGCCTGGTGCTTACCAAGTAAGCTAAGGTTGGTCAGCATGGGGAACTCAGGGACACTCCTATCTCTGACTCCCTGGTGCTGAGACTGAAAGTACATGCCACTGTGCCTGGCCCTTTTACTTGGCTCTGGGCATGGCACTCAGGATCTTCCTCGTGCTTTAGCTGTTTCCTAGCCCTGTCCCTTCAGTTTCTACATGTTACACATTTGGCAGGAGAACAGTGAGGGGGAATTGGATAAATACTAAAATGGTAGCACTGTGAGAGCTGACTGGAGTAAGGAGACAGAGTGAGCAGGGAGGGGGGCCTCCTTCCCATTCAAGGTCAGCAGCAGTCTCCAACAGGGTTTCCAAAGCCTCTCCATTCTTTCCCTAGTTCTTTTACAAGTCGTCCACCCTTCTCGCTTTAAATAACTGATTTTATTATTCTTTTAGTCATGTGTACATAGTGTGTTTGTGTGTAGCCATGTGCGCGTGAGTGCAGATGCCCTGAGAGGCCAGAAGACAGTGTTGGATCCCCTGCAGCTGGAGTTTCAGGTGATTATGAGCTGCCCCATGGCATCTTCTGGAAGAACAGTATGCACTATTAGCCACTGAGCATTCTCTCTAGTCCCTGCCCTTCTTTCCTGGTAAGTATATTTTTTAACTTGTTGCTATAAAAATATGCTTTCAATGTATTTTAAATGTTCTCTTACACTTCTGAAAAACTACTGTAGCTGGCAGTGAGAAGGGGGCTGCTTCTCTTCTCATCTCAGGGCCTTTCCCCTCCTCTGGCCAGGTTGTTCTGAGATCCTGACCGATGCAGCAAGTAGTCTCCCCTACAGGAGTCATTCCTTTCTGCCTTAGTGGTGAGCAAAGACTCACAGTGTTTCACTGTATCTATTTCAACTTCACATTGTTTCAACTTCCTGTTGGCTGAGGCATTTGGTATATATTTGTCATAATGTTATAAACAATTCTTCCTCTTTAGGATAGAAGCTCTGCTTGAGAGGTGTAATCTGTTACATTTTATAAAATACCCCTTCAGCTCCGGGATTATCATACATAGTCTCCCCAGAGCCTGAGGAATCATCCAATGGTGTGTTTATGTTAGAACCCTCTGGTATCAAACCATCCTCACATTCCCTTAAAACATCCCAGCTGAAGTCTTGACCCAGGAAAGCTTCTGTAGGATGGAAAACTCACAAATCTAACAAAGGTCAGGAGGGAAACTAAGTTGTGTCACCTCACTGGTAGTCTAAATTTGGAAATTGTAAGAGACCTGAAGTAATACTTCATTGTGACTAATCAAAGCATTTTGACAAGATATGATGCAAAAATCACAGAGAGAAATATACTAGGAATGTACCCCTCGAAATCAATAGCATTTCTGGAAATGAGCAGACATGAGGCTCTCTGGTCATATCAGTTTTGTCACATGGTTTGAAGTTTTGGGTGTACGTCAGACTGCTGTGAGAACAAATACTGGTGACCTTTCTATAATCTCACCAAGCCCTGAAAGTAGCAGGGGACACGGAGGCTCTTTGCCCTGCCTCTATACATAGCATTTCCTTCTGCAGAGTTGGTCCAGCCCCTAGTAAGCATGCTGTGCCATCTACATCATCCTCAAACAAGTGACACTGGTCCTCCTCCCAAGATGATAACTGGGTAGAATATTGTTTCTCAAATGAAAGGTAGCTCTAAAATTCTATGCCTACAATCAAGGTCAACTGGGAGGTGGGTTGGTGTGGTGAGCCCCATGCAGAGGTTATCAGGCAGGGTAGAGGGAGAGTCAGCTAGTTCAGACTCCCCACAGTGGCCCTGTCTTCAGTGGCTGAGTGGCTCTCGACCAGCTGTTTGCTGTAATGCTCTAAATAAGAAGAAATGGGTCTTTCATTTGCCACTGGTGACCTGGTTGAGTGCTTGCAGACTATGTGTGCAGACATCAACTCTGCAGACTGGGTCTCTGAGAATGGTCCTGTGTCCTAGGACCAGCAGCCTAATCCTGTGTATGTTACAACCTGAAAATCTGGAATTTTTACCTATGATGTACTGCCTCCCGTACTTTCCCCAGCTTAGATTTCGGTTTTTGTTTTTTCTTGCTTTTCAAGGAACAGACTCATACACTCTGTCATTAAGAATACTGACCACATAAAACTCTGGCCACCATGGCTCAGTGGGTAAAGTATACTGTTACCCAATAAGATAGCCTCTGTTAGCATGAGGACCTGAGTTCCAGTCTCATATAGAAAGTAAAATCCCAAAATAGGTGGCACATATCTGTTATTCCAACTCTGGAGGATCCTTGGGGCTCGATGGCCAGTCTCAACAAAACAAGGAGCTCTAGGAGAAGTGGTGGCCACAGGGGAAGAGATCCAGGTCAGGGTTAATCTAATTAATCTTTATCAATAAAGAATCCAGAGTCAAATACTGGGAAAAGAACCTGAACAGGGAGCAGCCATCAGTTGCTTCCTACCTCTTCTAAGATCCTCTCTCCTCCTCACCTTGCTACTTCCTGTCTCCTCTCTCTACAGTCCTGTAAACCTCTATGGTTAGCTAGTAGCTAGATCTGCCCTCTGACTCTAAGCAAGATTTATTTGTTAGAACATAACCAAAATATCACACAACATGCATAGTTGTTGGAATCAGAACAGAGTGGTGGAACTACAGAGCTGAGGGGCTATGTGCAAAGGGCCCACTACTCTAGATGGGCCCCAGGCCTGACAGGTACAGAGTAGATTCTTCCAAGGTGATAAATAATTCCATGTTTCTGAAGTAAAGACACAGAAGCCTGCAGGTTCCTCAGAATGATGTAATACAGAATTCTCCTCTTTGGCGTCTTTAGCACACACCAGCCTGGATGTATGCTGCATCATGAACTCCCTGAATCTAAAGTCTGTTTTCAGTGCTCAACAAAGTCTTCATTCTGTATTTGGGGGAGCTGAAGCCTAGAAGAAACAAGCCTCCTGATCACACTCCTGAGGTGGAAAGTGTTTAAAAGGGAACTTAGCTGGACTTGGTTAACTTACAAAGAAGCAGGGGAATTCTCATATGTGTGCGTTCTCAGTGTTGGAAGATAGAGACCTACCACAGCAGGTTCTCCCTGAGTGAGAAAACCCCAGTGGGCACTTGGTTCTCCACCTTCCCCAACCCAAATGTCTGGTAGCAAACTGCAGAAAAGTGACCTCAGCTAGGGCCATGATATCAGCCCCAGAGAATGGAGCTCAGGCTACAGGGCCCACAGGTTTGACCTAAGTGAATGCATGCTATATTGTGTGATGTACTTGTCCCTATCTATATGGGAGATACAAAGCTCCGAGACAGGACCTCAGGCTGGATGATCTGCAGCTCTTCTTGAATCCCAACATCTGTCCTCAGTGCTCACAGGGCCTTCACCACCCAGGACCCACGGACTGAATATCATCTAGCAGCTCCCCAGGCAGGTGTGGGTGCTTTGAGCTGTGTGAGTCTGTGCGAGCAGTGGGCCTAACATCTGTCCTCCTTCCCTCTATGTTGTGGAAGAAGGGCTCTGCATCCAAGAGTTGTTGGTAGACTTTTAGGCAGAAACTGTCAAAATGCTATCCGTACCCATATGCATAACAGGCAAGGGACAATTCCTGGAGAAATAGTGAGGGCTCTGAAATGCACAACTGGTGGAAAGCAAAGCCATGCATACATGGTATGGAGGTTATTACTGATTGTCAACATGACAAGGCCTAGAATCTCCCAAGAGACAAACTTCTCATGTCTCTGAGGGATTTTAAAGGTTGGATTAACTGAGGTGGGAAGACTCACTGTAAACGTGACATTATCTCATGGCTTAGGTCCTGGACTGACTAAAAAAAAGCCTCCTGAACATAAGCGTTCTTTCTCTCCCTGCTTCCTAACTAGATGGAACCAGCTGCCTCCCTGCCACCATGATGAATTGTGTCTTCAAACTGTGAGTCAAAATGGACCTTTTCCTCCTTAAGGAGCTTTTGTGTTAGGGACAAGAAAAATAACTAATACACATGAAGAGTATTAAGCCTGAAATCTGGAACCCAAATTGCTACCACAAGACCAACTCTAATGCAAAAACAAAGAGTCTTTATTTGCAAGTTTACTTGGGTCCCTCTGTCTGTCCCAAGCAGTGGTAGCTGTGACCACAGCAGCAGCAGCAGCAGCAAGAGGAACAGACAGAGCAGGAGAGACCCAGAGTAGCTAGGAAAGGGAATTTATATAGTAATCAGGCAGGAGGGAGAGTCTTGGGGATTGGTAGTCTGATTAGCTACAGACTTGTGAGTGGTTCAAGCCCTCCAAAACTGCATAGTTATAGCCTTGGGATTGGCTCAAGCCTGAACTGAGCTAGTTGGCTGCCCTTGGTCGAGGGGAATTCCAAGTTCTATGAATGGTGATTGGCTGCCTTCACTAAGTGGTGGGAATTCCCAGTCTAGGGCAATCCCCAGCCTGAGGAGATTCCAAACCCAGGAGGAATTCAAAGACTGCTGGTCTGGAATTGGTCAGTTTTTCTGGCCCAAGGATTGACTAGTTTTTAGTCAGGGTCAGAAATGGTTCTGATTCCAGGGATGAATTGTGTTTCTTTCCATGTTTCTTTTGGGCTTTTTGTCTCCAATTCTAGAACCTGGGTGAATCTCTTTTACATGTCCTGAATCTAGGGGCCATGTGTGTTCTTTTAGCACTAGTTTTGGAGTTAGGGTGTTTTTCCCTGGCTCTAGGCTTAGGGATAAATTGTCTCTTTCATTGACTCAGGTCCCAAATCAAGGGTGTGTTTCTTTCACTGGGTTGGGGGTTTGAGACTGATCAGTTCAGGGTCTGTGTATGGTATGGGCTTTGAACCAGGAATTTTCTAGGGCCTGGGTCTCTCAGGGAGTTAAGTTTAGATAGGTTTCACCCAATAAGGCTAAAGGTCAGGGGCAATTATATCAACTTGAAAATTTAATGTGAACATTGGTCACTAAAATATGCATATACATCTATATGTATGTGTAGACATAATATATGTATATGTGTGCAAACATGTATATGTTCACATATGTTCCTGAGGAAGGAAGATTCAGCACTAATGTGAGACAGGACCTATCTGAGAATAACAGACATTGAACATCGGTTCTGAGAAAGATTCTCCCCCACAGCACAATGCTCCACTCTGAACTGTCTGACCTTACATACTTTTTACAAACAATCACCAGAAGACTGTTTAAAGCAGGTTTTCTGAGAAGAAAAGAGAGATCTGAGGTATCATTAAAAGAATCCAGATCTAAAGTATGAAAGGTTCACAGTTCCACACTTTCAGATTGTGCCCCTGACCTGATACCTCTTGTGAGACACCCTTTAGTTTCCCCTTGCAGAGAGCCAGGAGAAAGGCCCGAAGGCCCCCCCAGACCCTCTTTCTGAGTCAGTCCCAGCTGTGAACCATGTCACTGGTGACATTGGCCAGAAAGTAAGAGGATAGCCAGACAAATTCTTTTCACAAAAAGTGAGTGTGGTAAGGAGAGTCAACTTCTGCAAGTCTGGGATTTCTCTTTAAATACATGGTTTTGGTTTGTGTCTTTTTTTTTTTTTTTTTGAGGCAGGATGTCCCATATTTTAGGCTGGTCTCAGATTCACTGTGTTCCAAAGGATGATCTTGAACTTCTCATCCTTTTTCCTCTACGTTACGTCCTGGGATCACAGGTATGTGGCACCATGCCCAGTTTAAACAATACAGGAGATTGTGGGTGCTAGGCAAACACTGTCAATTGTGATTCATTGCCAGCCAAAATATGTGTATTTTAAATCTTTGATCAGTCTCTTACACGGAGTAAATGATAAGTGTTGCCTGAAGCAGAGAATGGAATCAAATACTGAATCCCGTGCCTCACAGGATGGGTGTGACTATTCTATTGTCAAGACCTCTGGCTTTCTCCAGTCATGGCCTCTTTTTCCTGAGAACTTGTGAGTGCTTTGAGGAACTGAGGTGAAACAGATACTGACTCAGGGGTCCCAGCAAAGGATTCAATGACAATCCATCAAAGGATGCCCTGGACCCCATTGTATGTGGCTGCGGAGATAGCTCTAGTTATCTTTGAAGCTGCATGGTCTCTGTGGTCCAGGGAAGAAGGTCTGCTCATGGTGTGGGCCGCCTCCACTCTCTATACACAGGCTGCCACAGCCTTGTACTGACTAGCACACTCTAATCAACCAACGGCTCTAGGACTTTGGACACCAGCAGCATCAGCAACAGCCTGAGCCGGGCTGAATGTCCCTGGTGACTTCTGAATAATTTTGTCTTCACCAGTTTCAGCAAAATATAATTATTAATGAGTTTCTTCCAGAAACTGCTGTTCCTCTCAAAAAAAGAAAAAAAGAAGTCATGCATGTGCCAGCAAGGGAACAGGACATGAACTAAAGCCTTTATTTTAAAGCATAGCAATCAAACTGGAGGCTCTACTTTGCTGTGGACAGCCAGCATGCCTCAAAGGGTGGGGATCCCACCATGCATCTGTGGGGATCCGAAATAGGAGGCTAATGAGAACTGAGCTTATGAATAAAAGAAGGGACTTGCTTCTCAGGCGCGCCAGACGCATGCCAGTGCGGCTCCAGAGATAACAGCCTTTAGAGCAAAGCTAGGGTCATTAGAGACTCTAATGATTTCTTCCTCCTCCACCATGTAAGACCCTTTTAGTTTCAGGAAACCGTTGGTGTATGCTTGTTAGAGAGCGAAGTCTTTGAAATCCATCCAACTTCTCTCCACATCTGAGCCATTCATAATGGAAGACTGATTAATGTTTGAGACAACGCCAGCATTGGCTGAAATGCCAACCCTCAATGTTTAACACTCCCATCAAGGAGAGGGTGCTCTTCTTGCATACACAGATGAGGAAGAGGAGACCTCTGGAGGGTGGAGGAAGATGCACTCACCTGCCAGACCACACATTAGCCTTTGGCAGTGATCTCAGAGGTGCCTGAGACACCTGGGCCTCTCCTAAGTACCTATTTGATTTATTTCCATCGTGAACAGAATTTTTGCAAAAAAACGCTAAAGCCATCATAATTATTTAAGTACTGGTTTCACAGGTATCTTTATCAAGGTGGCTGTAGGTGACAAGAATCTACAAATTGCTCAGAGCAAGAGTGGCCAGGGGTTCAGAAGAGCCAGTAGGTGAAAGGGGGTGGGGATGAGCCACGGAGGGAAGGACACTTTCTACCCCACTAGCCTTCTGTGTGCCCCACTCCACCTGGGCCTAAGGATCAGACCCTCCCACTGAGCATGTATCAATCACACAGAAATTCTCCCCCTGGAAAGACATAAAGAAATGTCTTCTTGTTGCTGATCAGAGAACACTGGAAGACCAAAGGATCCTGTCCAAGCCCAGGTGGCAAACCAATGAGTTAATCGGAGTTGCTTATAGGAGTGACTTGGGCAGCTGTATTCCCTGTAGGAATTATTCACCACTTACCTTTCTTCCAGGAAGGGATGGGCTTAATGAGGCCTGTGTACCTTTATGAGCTCCCAGCCCTTCGTCTACAATGGAATGTCACCTGTGAACGAGCACAGATTGTCTGCTTTAAGACACTAGTAATCGTGTCCAATCCTGAGTAGAGAGCCCACAACAGGAAATTAGTATCTCCTGCTGCCCAGGCCTCAGCATCTTCCCTATCTAGTAGGCTTGGCCAAGGCCTCCTATGTAGCTGCAGTAGTAGCTCATGAAGTGCTTCACGATAAAGTGACTTCATTTGCACACTGCTTGGGCCATGCTGGGTCTCAGAGTGAGCCTGAGAACTCCACCCTAGAGAATGAACCTGCACTCTGACTCCCAAGGGTGAGCCTTTAGACTCTGGCTCTACCCTTCTGATCCCTGTGACTTTGGACAAGTCTCTTGATGGCCCCCGTCTTCAGTTTCCTCTCTGAAAACACATCACTGGGCACTGTTCTGCTGACAAAGCTCTGGGGTTCCATAGCTCTGCACTCAGAAAAGCTAGTCTGGCGAGCAAGGGTTACCCCTCAAAGTGTGGGAGAACCATGCACGGGCATAGACTCTCCCACCCTGGTAGGCCTGAGTCCCACAGCTCTGCTGGGTACAGGGTGGCCCCAGAACAGAACCATCTGTTCATGCTAATGATGAGAGTTTCTGGTGAATTTTGTTCCAGAGAACTGATTTGATTCATGTTCAGGAGAGAATGTGGAGCCAAAGCCAGATGTCAGCAGGCAAGACACACACGCTATATCATGTGGAATCTTCCCCCAGGCCTACAGAAACTATGACATTGGCCATGGTGCTGGATGAGGGAGGCAGCTATGACATGTTGCTATTCTGTTTGGATGGCCTGAACATGACCAGCTGGACTTTCTGTGTGGGCCTTAGGCTTGATTGTTCCAGCCCTTAATGTAGTGTGCTTTAAAATGTAAGTGTTCCCCAACCCTGCAGAACACAGGCAGAGACATGCCTGGTGCCCCAGGCCACCCAGAGAAAGGCTAGTGACCCTCATGCTTGTCAGAGCAAGCCCATATGCTGTTCTTACCTGATGTATCTTCCTCTTAGCTTTTCTGTTTCCTCCCTATTTCTTGTGTTTTATTCCACCCTCCCTCCTCTCTTCCTTCTGTGTGCATGCCTTTATGCCACTGTGCTTTGCTGTTCTAATTAGGTTTTTCATTTCTTTATTCAATCATTCACTTCTTTTTAATTTTTGAGATTATAATATAATTACAACATTCCTCCTTCCCTTTCAAACACTCCCTCATCTCCCTCCTTACAAATTCATGGGCTCTTTTCCCATTAATAGTTATTGAATACATACATGTCTAAATGTGTGTGTTCCTAAATATAACCTACTTGGTCTGTATAACGTTACTTGCATGTATGTTTTCAGAACTGACCATTTGACACTGGACAGCCAATTACCATGCTTCCCCTTGAGGAAGACTATTTCTCCTGCTCTCAGCATTCCTTAGTTGCCTGCAGGTTTTTGTTCACTCATCAAAACACTCAACCTTCTCCTCATTAATTATTTCATAAACTGAACATATTCTCCCAGGAAGCCAACCAGGCCCCAGGCCTTGTGTGAGTATCTGACTGTGCCATCATGCTAGGTTCCTGAGCTGGATCAAAGGTCATGCAGACTGGCTCTATCTACTCATTTCCATTTGTGCACAACCTCCCAACTCTCTGTCATCATGAACCCCTTCCCTTGGAGAACTGCCAGTGGTAACTTTCTCCATTATGCTCCTCCACCCAATGCTAGGCATGAGGTCAATTCCATTGTACTCCCTGCCCCAGTGCCTTGAATCAGCCCCTGGGCTCCAATAGCCTGTGTTGGGAGATATTCAATCACACTGTGAGCCCTGAGTTTGCATTTGCATTAATTAAACAAAATTAACCTTGGGTCAAGAGGCTGAGTGAGCAACTAGTTAACAGAAGATAATCATAGAGCATCAGTGGGCATCTGGAAGAGATAGAGAGACACAGGAAGAAGCAGGGAGGAATTTGGAGTGGTGTGGTGTTTTTTTGTTTAGGTGGAGCAGAAGGATGGGCTCTTTCAGAGATGGCAGCAAGGAGAGAAGGTTGCTACCAGCCTCTCTGAGCTAGCATGTTTTCACCCCAGCCTTTGAATCTTGAGTCTTATTAATAAATAGAACAATAGAGATTTAGTTAAAGCTACCTTTAGCTATGGCAACAAGGCCAGTGCCCGGGGAAACAGATTTCCCACCAGACTTCAGCCTGAGTGGCCAGACCTCTGCCAGAGAATCAGGCTGGTAACTGTGAAGTCACAATCGCTGGCTGAAAAAACAGCAGATTAATGAACAGCTGTGCTGAAGTTAAAAGAACAAGCCTGCACATTGCATTACACCTGCTTCCAGCCTCCAGGAGATACTGCTAGGGCTGGCATTCAGGGTAGCAGTGACCAGCTTGATGGAAACAGCATGAGCTTCCCAACCAGAGAAAAGCTGGTATCTTTTCCCTCCCTCAACCCTGTTCACTGGGCAGAGAACAGAAACTCCAGTCCTGTGGGGGCCTGTGAGGATGAAACAGTTATAAACAGTCCTCCAACGTTGGCACTTAGAACTCCTTTTTAACAGCAAGTACAGATGAAGGACACTTCAATTATTTAATGCCTCTAAACATAGATTTTATTAAGTATCTGTTAAAATGTTCCAACAAGGCCCCAGAGCCTGGGCCATTCTTAATTTTGGCTAACATGAAAATGTGCATGTCTTTGTGACAGACACAGCTCTGGGGCTTGGGCACACCCCAGTGACACAGGCTTCTTTTAGAAGGGAGCAGGTGCCTAGTCCCTGGATCAGACCATGGCTTCAGGTATACATTCTGACCCCTTGTGTATAGTGGGACAACCCTCTCCTATGTTCTTCCAGGCATTCAGTTTATTTGTATGCACCCTACCTCCCCACATGATCTGTTTGTGCATCTTACTTGAATAGTTGCTATTTCGGGAAATTACCAATACAGAGCCAGGTAGAAATACAGGGATTTTAATAGGGAAAAGATTTACTTACAGAGCGACCTAGCCAGCCAGTGTGGCAGCAGTCTGTACAGCAAGCTGAAAGTGAAACCAAAACAGAAACCCGCCACCTGAACATCCCACCCTCTACATCACCCTGACCATGCCCTCTAAGGTGTGATCAGGCACACCTGTAGCCAGCCCCTAAGCAGGTGGGGCTACAACATCCCCTACAAGTTGCTGTAGTGGTTTGGAAGAAAATGGCCCCCAAAGGGAATACTACTATTAGGAGGTGTAGCCTTGTTGGAGTACATGTGGTCTTTTTGGAGGAAGTGTGTCACTGTGGGGG